>NC_135861.1:28260330-28332830 GCF_031162955.1 Sander vitreus | reverse complement strand
TTTTTACGAGAGATAACAACAGCAACAGCAACTGTATTAGTCCCGATCAATCCTGAAGTGAAGCATGTTTCAAATTTCTTTTATTAGGACAAACCCCTTGAGATGTATCATCTCGTTTTCGAGGGGGTCCCATCGAAAACCAGCATAATATACATATTTAAAAAAAAAAAAAAAAAAACAGCTGAGCAGGGACTGTTTTCTTTGTGAAGATATAACTAATTATAGCACCTTGGTGTTATTTGAAAGGTTACATGAAATGTCAGAAATGATGGGAAAATTAAAGCACAATTGAATGACAATCAGATAGCATTGTATTTTTAGAATCACTGTGTGTGTGTGTGTGTGTGTCAGCCAAATCCTACTAAAGGCCAAGAGACCTCCAGTATAAACATATTGTGCAGGAAGAAGCGCTAGTCCGGAACAGAAACATCCTATTACCAAACAGTATTCGACTCATAACTAGTGCTACCTTTGCTGTCAAAGTCCAGCTTACTCTTATAAAGCTGCAAAACACTAGTGTGATCTTCCGATGTGGTTTCTAATATATTATTCATAACACTCCCTCATTGCGTACTTCAGCTCGGCTCTAAAAACTTGACTGTTTAGTCACGAGTAGACACTTCTGTGTGTGTGCGTGTGTCAGTGAGCGCAAATGTGTTTTTCAAATGGTCAAGTAATAAGCGACATATATTGACACTCCTAGAGGCTACTTTCAGTTAATTTCTAGTTCAGTTTTAGGCAGACGTTAGATGAATCATGAATGACATTGTGGCTTTTTTGCCTCTGATCTGGGCTTTTGTCGCCGATCTCCAAAACCTGTCAGCGAGTGGACGACCATGGCTGAAATTGGGTAGTGTAAACACATTGAGTTTGAGAGACAGACAATTCAAGGTGTTTACAAAAAAGGTGGATTCTCTTCTACTTCAAAGCAGATATGAACGCACATGAAGAGTGAAATCGGAAGGTTTGACGAACAAAAGCACCCTTCTTGTCCTGAATAACAAACGGATCGAGAATTATAGTTCTTTACCTTGATTGAATTGATTGAAAAGAAATGTTTTAGCAATCCATATATGACTGCTTTTTGAGCTTTTTTTCCATTGATGTTTAGAGTGATTAAGAGGCACTTTGAGCTCTCGAACACAAGCCGGGTAATTGCGAAGCACATAAGAATGAGTAATCTGTTATTCAAAAGATTAGACCATGTTTTGCACATTGAAGTTAAGTTGTACTGTTTCAATATCTTAAAGTTATAGCTTTAAAAGATCACAAAGAGTGCTGACTCTCACACAGGTGCTGTGCTCTCTGTTAACGCCACACAAATGAGAGAAACGCATTTTGCTGCGGTTCCGTGTGAATACAGCAAACGTAGACTTGAGCTCTCAGTTCTGATCCCTTTTCATCAAGGCTAGGACGCCTGTAAAGGAGTCTGGGAATTTGTTACGGATGACTTTGATGTCTGTCACCTTCCATAGCAACATCCCCTAAATAATTGAGCCACAGCTAGAAGTGTAGGTGATATGCTTTTCGGCCGTATAACACTGAATACATGATCTAAAATGTTCTGCAGTTGTAATGTAGATAAAGGGTAGATGCTCAGCCCAGGTGCTAGTTATAGGGTTATCACTAAGTTCACGCAGGTGTGTCGGCCAGAACACCACTTATCAATTCCAAATATCTCACAAATAAGTAAATGAAGAGCTGAGAGATGTTCTTTTTCCGTTTATTTCTTCCTGGTTCCTTTGTGTACGTTTGAGTGTGAGTGTGGTTTCTATTAAAGAGAGGAACAAAATACAAATGAATAAAGGAAACACATGTATACACTTATTCCTTCTTACGCACTAATATACATTACCAAACATAAAATAAACAATAGTCAGCATATGGCTATATATCTCTTAAACTCCAATAATGTAAGCAGAGAAAAGGGATTCAAACAGTTATTATATGGGATTCTCATAGATTTTCTACCATCCGTTAAGTTACTGGTAACGTAGACAACACTTCCTGTAACACTTAAAAGCCTCCGACTAAACTGAACAGCTTGATGCTTTTATTGTGAAAATCCCTGACCGGATGTTATATTTCGTTCAAGCTAGCAAAGTCTCAATAGAGAAGCCTCAATAGCGGCACAGATAACACTATTTAACACCACTTATTTCTTATTTTACTCAACCACAAAGTACTGAACAATCCTAACAAGTATAAAAAGTATCAACATGTTTAAACACAATGTTACATATTTTGACCCGACGTACTGAGTCGGGTGAGCCGAAGGTGATAAACTAGCTTGAATGAACGTGGCTATAATTAGCACAGTGGTTGCGTAGCGTGGCGACCCTTTAAACTCCTAACTCTCATCCACATCAAATAGCAGAAATAAAAGCTGGTTTAACAAAGAAATGCATATCACGAGTGATGCAGCAGATATACTTACCACACTCTGAAGAAATATGCTGCTCACAACTACAGTCCAACTGACCGACTAACTATCTTACTGCTTATTAACTGTGTGACGTCAGCTATAATATACCAACCAGCACACGCTTTGGCTACCCTATTACAAGCACTGAATAAACGAGAGTAAACGTGAAACACAAAACACAACATGGTCAACTGCACTAAACAACAGCAACACCAACACAACTTTGGTGCCTTTTCTACAGCCGCCCCCAAATGTATGTAATACATTTGCTCATCAATAAAGGCAACAAAGTTCTATGGCTGGGTTGTAGTAGCAGGAGTGGAACTGTCTCCATCTTCTCCAGAAGGAAGTGCAGGGAGGACAACCAGCCTGGCAACTGGCCGGGTGTAGACTCTCTCCTTCACCTTTACATCAGCAGACCTGATGTGCCCATCAGGGCTGGGATGAGTCTTGACCACTCTCCCAATGGGCCAGAGAGCCCTCGGAAGATGTGGATCAGCGATCATCACTACGCAGTCCCCTGCGATATCAGCTGGCGTAGCCTGCCACTTCTGGCGAGCTTGCAGACTCGGCACATAGAGCCGGATGAAATTGGGGCCAAAAGTGTGTTTCCAACGTCGGCGACAGATGAGCTCGCTTTCGAGGTAGACTACTTGCGGTAGAGAACCATCAGGCCACCCCATAAGAACACTGGGAGTCACTGGATCTGGGTCGCTGGCATCTGAAGAAACATAACCCAAGGGCTTACTGTTGAGGATCCCTTCCATCTCAGTCAGTACGGTGCGAAGCACTTCTTCAGGAACAGGTTGAGTACCAACTGTGGCATAGAGTGCACTCTTAACTGAGCGTATCTCCCTCACCCACACCCCACCGAAGTGGGGAGCTGCTGGGGGGTTAAAGTGGAAGGAGATCTTCTGTGGTGCAAGGAGACGTTGCGGTTCGTTAGACATTCCAACAAAGGTCTCACGGAGTTCTCGCTCACCTCCCTTGAAATTTGTCCCTTGATCAGAGAACAACTCTGCAGGCGTTCCTCTACGGGCGATAAACCAACGAAGGGACATCAGAAAGGCATCAGTGTTAATAGAGGTAAGGAGGTCCAAGTGCACCGCCCTAATTGTGAGGGACTTGAAGATGATCCCCCCATCTCTTCTCCCGGCGTCAGCCCACTTTGATCTCAAATGGCCCAAAGCAGTCCATCCCTGTAGAATAGAAAGCAGGCTTGAAAAGGCGCAGACGGGCTGATGGCAGGTCTGCCATCTTCGGCACTGCAGGTCTTGCCCTCCATCGTCGACAGTCAGCGCAGCTGTACTGGTAGCGCCAGACAGCCTCACGCCCTCGCAGGATCCAGAAGGAGCGTCGAAGCTCAGTGAACACCCGCTCTGGACCTGGGTGGCGGAGGCGGTTGTCAAAGTCTTGGATCAGAAGCGTAGTCACTCGGTGACCTGGGTCTAAGATGACTGGATGGAGAGTGATCAGTTCTAGGCCTTCTGCTTGACGGAGTCGTCCTACAACCCGAATGAGCTCTCCCCTTTCATCCAGCTCCGGAGACAGTGTGCGAAGTCGACTGCTGCTGGGGACTGCTTTCAGCAGGCTGTACTCCTGCTGAAAACTATCCCTTTGAGCCCTCTGCAGTATCAACTGTTCAGCCTGTCGGTAGTCTTCAGCTGTGGGCTTATCATTAGAGTTGGCCGCCCCATGCAGCTTGTGGAATCTGACCAAAGGGTTGTCTGATCAATGTGGATGGTAAGCTCCCTCTTCAGCACCTGTGAGAGCTGTGCACCAGTAAGGGCAGCACAGAGTTCCAATCAGGGCATAGAGTGAAATCGCTTGGGAGCAATTCTGGAACGGGCCATCAGGAATGACAGATAAACTTCACCGTGTCTGTCAGTGGTCCGGAGGTACGCCACTGAGCCATAAGCCTCTTATGAGGCGTCGCAAAATACATGCACCTCTCTCTGAAGACCGGAGATGTCCACATCCTTCGACAAGTATGGTTGGGGCAGGGTGACTTGAGGTAAGACTTGTAGCTCTTCTTCCCAGGCATTCCACTGCTGCAGAAGCTCCTGTGGTAGTAGTGGATCATCCCATCCCCTGTGTTTGTCCCACAGGTGTCGGACGATTATCTTAGCCCTGGTGGTATAGGGTAGGATGAACCCCAAGGGGTCGTACTGACTTGCCAGCACCTTGTAGATATTACGCATCATGGGGACACCGTACTCCACATGACGATGCTTGTAGCCAAGGACATCAGTGTGGAAGAGCCAGCTTAGCCCTAGAGTAGATTCTGGGGTATCTGTCTTGTTCTGAGCCAGCCATAACTCAACACTAGCTGAGCAGCTCTCTTCTGGTAGGTGACTTATTACATCTGGTTCGTTGCTGGCCTACTGACGGAGATCGAAGCCTGCAGATGCAAGAAGGGCTCGTAGTTTGTCGACAAGGTGCCTTGCCTCAGCAATTGTGGGTACACTCTGGAGACAGTTATCCACATAAAAACATTTCTCGACTGAGATCCTCACCTCTTCATCTGGCTGGCTGTTATCAGAAATGTGGCGTTGCAAGGCAAATGTGGCACAGCATGGGCTGCATGTTGTTCCAAACGGTAGCACCTGCCACTCGTACACTGCAGGAGGTCCTTCTTGACTGACATCGCGCCAGAGAAATCTGAGCAGAGCACGATCTTCTGGGAGGAGGCGAACTTGGTGGAACATGCCTCTGATGTCTCCGCTAACTGCAACTGCATGCTCGCGAAATCGTAGCAGAACCCCCAGCAGTGATGCTCCTAAGGTCGGCCCAGGCAGCAGATGGTCATTGAGGTTCTGCCCTCGATACTGATAGGAGCAGTTGAATACCACCCGATTCTTGCCATTATGGCTCACCATATGGTGAGGGATGTACCATGCCTCACAACCTTCCTCGGCTGGAACTTCCGGTCCACGCTTGATGACAGAGCCTGCCTTTATCAGTTTCTCCATCTCCACTCTGTAGGCTTCTGCCCGTGCACGGTCTCTGGCCAGTCGCCTCTCTACACTTCGTAAACTAGGCATGACGGCTTCTTTAGTAGCCTGAAAGAGCGGCATGTCTCGCCGGCGGAGCAGCGGGGTGGCGTAACGTAGAATGCCATCAACCTCTACCCTGATGGTTTTGGTCTCGAGGATGCTGATGGCCTCTTGGTCCTGCCTTGAACGAGTAACTATTTTCTCGCTTCTGAATGGGACAATGTCGACCTGCCATAATCTCTCAACATGTTTCATCAGCTCACTCAACTGGGGTGTTACTGCAGTAAATAGACACTGCTTTGGTTGGGCCAGGTGACGGACTACACTTGCTGGGCCCTGCAGTGTCCAGCCCAGCCTTGTGCGGATGGCCGCAGGTCCACCTGGAGGTCCCAATCTGACAGGTTCAATGGGAGTGACGAGATGGGGATGGTCACTCCCAATGAGAAGCAGGGGCTTAACATTTGTAAGGGTCCGTATGGGAAGGCCAATAAGGTGCTTGTAGGTGTTCCGCAGTTGCTCCATGGGGTAGGTATGGGCAGCTAGTCCAATGCAAGCACTGGTGAATGCACCTGTAATCTTGAACTTGTTCTTTGGCTTTGACGGCGAAGAAATGGTGAACGACACGGATGCACCCCTGAGGGTCTGCGCTTCCTCTCTAATTGTGCGTAGTGGTAGGTCCTCTTGAGTCCCCTGCACACCTAGCTTTTCTGCAGCATCTGGCAACAGCATAGTTCTCTCTGAACCATCATCAAGTATGGCATAGGTGTTGATCGATTGGTCACCATGGTGAATACGGACTTTGACAACTTTCAGAAGGACCCGACTGCCTTCAGTGGGTCGGTCTAGATACAGAACCTCTGTTGTGCCTCTTGTGCCATGGCTTTCCGCTGCCTGTGTTGATGCTACCTCCTTGGTGGTGACCTCATATTCACCTCATGCAGCACCTGGAGGTGTTTCCCTTGGAAAAAGCTACAGGTCTTCTTTAAGTTGCACTGGGCCGCCTGGTGTGGCCGTGCACATCGCCAACAACTCTTGTTGCTTTTTATCCATTCGGTCAACTGATCCTTTGTTAGCCTGGATACTTCTGTACACTGACTGAGGTAGTGTTCCTCGTTGTTGCAGAATGGACAGTATGGCTTGCTCTTGTTCCCTTTGAAAGAGCCGCTTGGCAATAGAGCCTCTGGTTTCTTAGTGGTGTCCTTCACACCATGGAGGACAGTGGTGGGGTGCTTACCCTTCCTACCCTCAGGTCTGGACACCGGTTTCTCCCGAGCTCCTCTCACAGCTAACTGTCCTTCAGAGTCCTGGCACCAAGACTCGTATTTCAGCCACTCTGAAAGATTAGTTAAGGTGTGGGTTTGTGTGCCCTGATGGTACATGCAGCGGCGAAACTCGGCTCTCTGCTCAGGTGGCAGCTTGCTCGGCAGACGAGCAACGTGTGAGCCACACTGTAGTTCCACTTCACCCTCGTGGCCTAGTGTTTTCAGCATTCTCACAAGTGACTGTATCTGGAGTGCAAACTTCTCAAATGCTGCAAAGTCTCCCCGCCTTATGTCTGGTGAGTCCATCACAGCAGCAATACGCCTCAGCGCTATCTGATGTGGTCGGCCAAACTTGTCATTTAGGGTGTTGGGGAATTAAGGTAAGCGTCTGCTATTAACCTGGCTTCTTCTAGTTGCAGGTGATCGACCAACACTTGGTATTTAAACAACTCAGATGCATCATGTGGTAAGAGGTTCTCCAATGAAATCTTGAGCCGCGCAAACTCACTTGGGTCCCGACTTGAGAAGTTGCGGATTGTCGGGCATGGCCCACGGTAACTTGGCAGTTCTGACCCTGAGGTGATCTGAAGGACAGTGGCTGTGTCCACGCCATGCCTGAATGTCGCTGTGGGGGCGTTGGGTTGCAACCAAGCTCACTTTGTTGATCACCATAAGCTGTAGAGTACTTAGGCTCAGCTGGAGGTAAACTGTGCGGCTGCAGCCGGAGCTGAACGGGCTTGAACCAGGGATGTGGATGGGCCCCCTGTGCTGAGTGACTAACTCGTGGCTGGCCCACGAACATGGCAGGAGCTGGGTCTGGCGGAGCTTCTTCCTTAATTCTTGGAGCCTCATCTATTCTCCTAATAAGCGGATGTAGCATAGGTGGGTCACCAGGCAGGAGTTCATCCGTTACTGGGGTTTGGTCCTGGCGGTGGTGCAGGCCAATCATCCTCTTCCTCAGCTTTAGGTTCACTTTCAACAGGTGGCCGTGGCGGCATCACCGTTAACTCTGGCTTTCTGATATGAAGAGATGTTGGACTCTGTATGTTGCAAACAGCATCTACTAACTGTCTTATGTCTGCTCGCAGCTCTCTAAGCTCGACTAAATCCAATGCCATGTGCCGCTGTGTCTGCTGCAGGAGGCGTCTTTCATGACGAATGTCATCTAACTCAACTCGTCTGTCCTCATGTGGATGTATGGGGTGCAACGCTGGAGGTAGAGTAATCTCGTAGCTGTTCCCTAAACTTTCTCTCTGGAAACCATTGGGGGGCTAGCTAATTCTTCTGGCTGTGCTGTTGGCTCTCAGCCCTATAGCCCAGGCCCTGGGTATCCTGCTCTGCCTTTGAGAAAATGAAAGCTCAGATGGGCCGATCTGGAATCTTCCCTTTATGACATCATAAGGAGGAAGGTTACCTCCCCTTTCTCTGCTTTGCTCACCCAGAGAATTTGGCCCGCCCATGAGAG
Organism: Sander vitreus; assembly: GCF_031162955.1. Classification (NCBI taxonomy): domain Eukaryota; kingdom Metazoa; phylum Chordata; class Actinopteri; order Perciformes; family Percidae; genus Sander; species Sander vitreus. The sequence goes on along the minus strand of NC_135861.1, from coordinate 28,324,682 downwards.
AGAGGCATCATGGCTTGAAAACAAGCAAAGTGGCAGTTGGTCATGGCCACACCCCCACCCTCCACCTTGCCCCCCCCCCCTCCTCCTCAATAGCATTTAAATCTACAGACACAGAAATGGCACGTCCTACGGAAAGCTCATTGTGGGACTGGCTCTAGTGGCTGTAATTCTGCACCAAGGCTGAATTTTGGGAAAGAGACTTCAGATACAGTATTAGGGGACCACTAAGGCCTATATAAAAGAGACTTCAGATACAGTATTAGGGGACCACTAAGGCCTACATAAAAGAGACTTCAGATACAGTATTAGGGGACCACTAAGGCCTATATAAAAGAGACTTCAGATACAGTATTAGGGGACCACTAAGGCCTATATAAAAGCATCCAAAAAGCAGCATGTCATAGGACCTTTAATAAACCTGCTTGTTTTTATTTAAAACGGTGTTGCGCTGATCAGCTGGGCTGTGTTTCTGTCTATTCATTAGTGCCTGAAGATAACCAATGAAAAAACTTTGCTACACGCAGACATTGAATTACATGAGCTAAAATTGTTGGAAAACAGATGAAATGTTCACTGTCAGATTGCAGATGTTTTTGTATGAATATTTTACAACTTGGCAGATACATTTATTATAAACCTTTTCTCATTATGTTGAGATAAAAAACCCAACGAGGAAACGAGAAATATATAATATAGACGGAATTTGTAGGATAATAGTGTGCAGAGAGGACCTGCATGTAGCATATCTTTTTGTCTTGTGATTGTGAAATGATTGGCTTGTGACTGTGTCACGACAAGAAGCAAAATGGTTGAGACTGAGAAGAACACCAGCGTCAGTTGTTTCAGCAGGTGGCCCGAAACGACAGCTTAGACTTAAAAAGGAGAGAGAAGGGGAATGACCTGTAGCAAAGGGCCACAGGTCGTAGTCGAACCTGCGGCCGCTGTGTTGAGAAGTAAACCTCCATATATGGGCGCCCGCTCTACCAGGTGAGCTAACCAGGGGCCTGTTTCAAACCATTCTAACCATGATTTTTCCCTACCTGAACCACCTGTTTATTATTGTAACCGTAGTCTCGCTTTGCCAGACCCTCCCCCAAAGTGCGCTGAAGGAAAGTCTGGCTCCTCCACAGAGCATTCTGGGATGGGAGGAAAACGTGCTCTGGTTTATTTGCATTTCTTTAAACCAATCACAATTGTCTTGGGCGGTGCTAAGCACTGGAGGCCGCTGCTAAATAGGCTCGGAAGGAACTTGTTTTGGTGGAACATGTGTACGTTTAAAAGTTGTTTTAGTTGTGCAAATGGAAAACTCAGATTGGACAGATAGTCTAGCTAGCTGTCTGGATTTACCCTGCAGAGATCTGAGCAGCAGTTAACCATAGTCCTCATAAAAGTTAGAGTTTAGAGTTTTAAAATGCCAAGACAAAGAAAGCCCAAGGCAACGGATGTCTGGCCTAATTGAGTGAAATCCGGCAGATATAGACTATTGTAACCATGACAATGAAGCCTCCCTAACCTTCACAATGTACCTATTTTAACCCAAACCATGACCTTTCCCTAAACTTAACCAAGTCATTTTTAAACCATAACCCTAACATTGTCACATCACAATACGATTCATTTTTAGTGATATGTAACGGTTTTTGAAGGCACATTGGACATGTTCGGGTATGGACTTCCTGCTAGAAACAGTTTTAAGTACAAAAATGAATCGTGCTCTGTGTGAAATGATCCTGTTACTTGAGATTTGATCAGTGCAATCAGCTGAAGTTGAACAAGTGGTCTAAGTGTTGTCGACGTGCTGAATGTGTACACTCAGAGCTCATCATGTCAAGAACCTCAAATCAACACGCTGCAATTAGGTCTGTGACACCCCGATGAAGCTCGCTTACAGGGCGTGAAGTGCTTTTCTTGTTGGAGCTTTACACATTACAATAAAGGCTCCTTAAAACAGATGTCATTTTCAAAGGGCGAATATGACTCATCTGTGCAGGTCACGTTGGTATTTATGAATGATGTACAGTTTGGCACCGTATGTGGAGGAAGAACAGCAGGAATCAGTAGTTAAACCTCCACCTGTGTATATGCTGTGTACTCATGCTATGTCCCGATTTGATTCTTTGACGATACGTGGGTGCCGATTCGATTTGTATTGCAATTTTCATTTGTTGTGATTCGATAGCATTGACTATTGTGATTTTTTTTTTCTTCCCTTCTTTAACAAAAACAAAAGTTGAATAATCCACTTCTAGAGACAATACATCATGAGACATTTCTAAAAAGTGATTGTTTTCTAAGAAGAATGCACATCACACGTCAACATGGATTTTCACGATACATACGTGAATCGATTATTTTTTTTCTTTTTTTTCTTTTTCAGGCCTAGTATATGAGTTTAGAAAGTTATGATCAACTGAACACGCATCAAATTCTACTCAGCTGCGTCCCTTTTAGCTTCAGGAAAGTCTGAAAGGTCATTGGCTGATCGGTTGATGCTATTGTATTGCGTCAGGCTGTCTGTATATTAGTCAGTCTTTTCAGACTGGGAAATGCTTTATATATTCACCATCCCTTCACAACTTACATGCTTATTGTCCATCAAAGCCACTAATGCACTTTTGATTTGAGTCACTCTTGAGCTGCCATGCCCGTTAAGTAGTCCCTTTCCCCCCTTCTTTTCCTTGCTCCGGGGGTTCACAGGAGACAGATGACGAGACGATGGCAATTCATCTTCATCACGCGGTTTGCATTACCATTAACATGCAGCTCTTTTCCTTACATAATGCAACTCGTTTCACTCACAAATGCATTCAAAGGAAAATTACAATATCCTGAGAGCTGGGCATGTCATTTGTGGTTAATATCATTAAGCCACAGAGGAGGAGTCGTGTGGAGGATGACTGGGCTGCTCCACAAATCCACCACGTGTGTGTTTAAAGTGAAATGAGCTGCTATATATCAACTAAATCAGAGATCTTTAACAGGGGGTCCGGACCCCTACGGGTAAAAATATATATATAAAAATATAAATATTTTTGGAATGCATACAACAGTGATGATATGCGTACTGGCCTATAGGTAAGGTAGCCATCCACAGATGGTTTGGCTTAAGGATTCCCTGTGCCACATATTAACATTAAAACACAACTGGCAACTTTTATTTTAGAAGCTTAGTATTGTATGCACCATAAAGACTTACATGTTATTTTAGGCCCAGTTTAATATGCAACTCAATTTTATACAATATCTGTAGTAAGGGGTCCGTGCTTCGTCTTCAGCTAGGGGACCTTGGACTAAAAGAAGTTGAAGACCCCTGAACTAAATCATTACTGAAAAAGATTTAGAAGTATAATTTTAAGATGACCTATGTGGAGTGATGAAGTGTATATAGGATCAGCTTCTTTCTCAATTGTGAAATGTAATAATACAACATAGAATATTGATTTATTCTGTGGGGAACGCCTTCTTTGGCTGCTTCACTCCCACTCTATTTCAGATGGCTCACAGTGTGCCAGCACTATACGCAACCAGGACTTTATATTTATTTAGAAGATTGGATTTTTGATTGATAGATGTAAGAATGATAATACATATTGCTGCAATGTTCTGCATGTGCTGTGCTCACTGACTAGGTAAATTACACTATTATCATACAGACCTCTAAAGACACAAATACTTGCTGTTAAACTCCATCTGGAATTGATGGACATATTGTGATTTAGCTCTTCTGGTCTTGCTTTTCTCTTCCTGAGAAATGCTTTGCCAAAAACATCCAGCTTCCTGCAGCCCTCAGTCCCTCTGGATACTGACAGCTGCCTGAATTACATGGGTAGCAATGATGAGTAATGAACCAACTGAAATCTCATCATATAGAGTGACTTAGAGTTACCCTGAGCAGCCCCTCTGACCCTAAACCCAGCCTCTGAGCCTCACCAAATTGAGCTTTTCATTTGCTATTCAGAAATCCGAATGAGGCATGTTGCAGGCACAGAGGTGCTCTGAAGAATTGCACTGCATGCAAACGTGGGTTTGCAATCCTTAAGCCCAACAAATCAGCAATTCTGTTCCAAGCTTATTTGCATACAGCACTCACATATTCTGACTGTGCACGGCGTGAAAGAACAGCAGCCCTGTTTAATGCTCATGAAATTGTTTGGAACTCAGTTTAAACTGAAGTTGGTTACATACTTTCATGCATATCTTTTCTGGATTTCTGTGCAAAACATGTTATTATTTAATGGCCAACACTTTGATCTGGCTGATGCATAATGCACCGGTTCTAAAGGCCAAGTTTAGCAGAGATGACAAGAGTTTTCAAATGAACGACCATTAAAGAAGTATTTTAGCGCTGCAAGACGCTGTTTTCATAAAACTAGGCTATCTATGCATTGGAGTGGTGCTACATGAGCAGAGAAAACAGAGAAAAAAGCTGTGATATTCCCTTTCGCTCCAAAGGTAGAAAATCTAAAACCGCCAATAATAAACCTACCGGACCAATAAATGCTCCCGCTGGTGGGTGACGTAATCCAAGCTCGTCGATCTCGTCCATATTGACATTAATTATGGCATTCTATCCCCTTTTTTGTTTATTCTGCCTGCTTAAGTTTTGTAACTTCCTTACTGTACAGTAGGCCTATTTCTTGTATGAAAGGCGCTATACAAATATTATTTATAAAAACTATTATTTCTGTTTTTTACACATCATAAATACCTGCAGACTCATTTCAATGAGGCTTGGTAATCAGCTGCATGAGTTTCTGATTTGGAAATGTTGTGATCTGTACTATGATTAATTATATTAATGCTTAGGCTATATCTCACAAAAACAGAATTTCTCCTCAAAAATTTTTGACACACATACAATATCTGGATGGCTCGCCTGGTGGATCGGGCGCCCATGTGCAGCATCCCAGTCCTCGACGCAGCGGCTCAGGGTTCAAGTCCGACCTGCGGCCATTTGCTGCATGTCTTCCCCCTCTCTCTCCCCCCTTTCCTGTCCATAGCTGTCCTGTCTATTAAGGGCTAAAATGCCCAAAAAACTATCTGGGGAAAAAAAAAAGTATAAAGTAAATACTGTCATTAGTTATATTAACCTTCATGTTTCAGTCAAATATCAAGGTAACAATAAGGAAACAAAAAAATGGAAATGGATTAATTCAATGTATTCATCTTCTCCTTCTTTGGTGGTCAGCAACAGGAGTTTTAGAGGTTGTACATCACCGCCACCTAACCATGGATGTATTTTCTTGCACCAAATGCATAACTGCAATGCATTTTGGGTGATATTCACCTCTGGAGTGCCCATTGTTGTTCACTCGCTCCCTCAGCCCTCCGAGGGTTGATCTCACCAAGTTCACTTCAGTTTTTCAGACAAATGGAACGACACATAAGATGGAAGCGGGGATTCCCCCGAGGGCAAGTGTTTAGGGGAAGTGAACGAGGGCATGTTGAAACACTGATGAAACGCAGCCATAGTCTCTAATGTAATGAAGCATCTTCACTTCAGTCGGGTATCCCACAGGTTGATGCCATAACAGCAGCTGCGTGGCGGCGCGTCCTTACTCCACTAAGGAGGAAATCAAAGGCTTCAATTCTCACGATTGGCCGGGTTCCTTCTCTAACAATGAATGTCGGGAGGCTGAACGTTTATCACAGAAGAAAACCGTTGTGGTTATTTATTTGAAAACGGGTCAATTCTTGTCTGTTATGCTCGGAATGCTTTCTTTAAGACAGGCAGTGAGACAGACAGACAGACGGACACAATGACAGGAACAGCTCTCAAATGCAATGCAATTCACAAACGGGCCTTAAACATTCCTGAAGAACTGAATCAACACTTTCTCACACAGTGTAAACAAAATCTGAGCATTACAAGCTTCACACATGTGGCTGAGGGTGTTCATTGCAGAGCAGTTGTATAAACAGTACAAGTATTGTGGCTATTCCCTCCGTGTGGCTACAAAAATGAGTCAATAAATGGAAAGATTCAGATCCTACTCATGACTCATGTATACTCAGCTTCATCTTTTGCTACCTGAGGCACGTAGCTGTTTTAGCTGCAACGTTGTTTACTTATTCATGTACTGACTGACACCTGCAGGCACACAGAGGAGAAGATTATGAGGAATTAACACCTTTTTTAAAAAGCAGTCAGCTTTGTCCTTCAGTCGTTGTGCTTGAGGATGTAGACGGGAAGCAACTGCCACTGCGTTGAACACACATGAAAAATAAACACATTTTGAAGATAATGGCTGACACACGATAAAGCCATACAGCAAAGTCTTATCAAAGTGAAAGAGGGACAGGGAAGGGATGGGAAGGGTCATTTTTAATGAAGGGCCTATACATGTGGTTCTCTGTGGCATCGAAAACATGCTAATTCACCATTATTATTGCTATGCTTCAAGCTTTCTATTCTAGCACAATAGTAATGGTGGCAGATTTACCACTTGAATTCATAGCTAGTAAGCCCTAGTATGGTATTAAAAATACAAAATGTTATTAAAATGTTATCCGTTCTAACGTAACCCTTGGATGGCTGGGACACTTAAGGCGCTTACCCACTGCTAGTACCAGCTCTACTCTACTCGGCTCGACTCTACTCAGCCGCGGTGCCCCGTTCTCCATTTTCCATCGCCGATTTAGTACCGCCTCATGCGTGAGGCGAGCGTGGCTGGTCGTCATGGCGACGTCGCAGGAAACTGCCGTGACCTAACGCGACACACTCACAGAACGTCAAAGGTGTGTTGGTGTTGTGGTCGCTTTCACACCTAAAGTTTACTCTTCTAAACAAATGAAAATGATAGCTGATTTAATTACAGATGTTCCGATACCGATCCAAGTATCGGTATCGTCTCCGATACTGCCTAAAACGCTGGTATCGGGAAGTACTGGAGTTTATGCACCGATCCGATACTACATAATAAAGCCCTAAAGAAAAGCTACATTAAAGTAGTTTATGTATGTTGTTTTTCCGTTATGACTGACTGTCAAACTGGATAATAAAAGAAAGTTCTGTGGCATTCATTGTTTCTGTTTGTTCATGTTTCACAAAGAGTTTAACCTGATCCAGACCGACAACAAAGATAGAAATCATATCACATCCATACAAGGATAGTAGTATACAGTTGTTAAAACATAATAAAATATATGACCCACTGGTATGGGATCAGTACTCGGTATCGGCCGATATGCAAGTTCAGGTATCAGAATCGGTATCGGGAAGCAAAAAATGGTATCGGACCATCTCTAGATTTAATGTATTTGTTTTTATGTCGTGTGAATCTGTCTGTGATGTCTTGTCTTAACTGGAATGCTGAAATGGAATCTCCAGTCAGCACAACAATTTTACCTTTGGCTACTAATATAGAAACCTTGATCTTTGAATCTTTTTGGAAAGGCTAGAAAAAAGCCCCCCCCACCCATCCAAACTCTTTAGATACCAAGTATAGTATAGCTCTTCTCGGAGCCTTGTGTGCGTTGTTTCAGTGTAGGAATCCAGGCCTTAAAGCTGCAGACACACCGACCAGACGGCCCACCCTCGGCAGAAAAGGCAGTTGGACTGATCAGTCTCTCTTCGAGTTGGTCAAAAAAGTGCCTCGGAACACATCAAAGTGACGTAATACGTCTCCATAACAGCAGGCGGCGCTAATCTGTATTGACGCCCAAAAATGAAAACCGGCAGCTGATTGGACGAACGCATCACGTGGGTCTGGTTTCTCCAGAAATTCACAGCCAGACTGTCATGGCGGCTTGTTCAGAATACGATCGCATATTGTACTAAAATAGTTCACCAAAACATGTTTCTGAAAACATTTTAAGCGAGAAATAGGCCGTGCAGTTGCTGAATCTGTCTTCATTTCAGATCGACAAAGGTCACAGATTTTGAGAGACTCTAGTCACGCTCATTCCGCTCCCCGTTTCCAGGTTAGCACTCTACCAATCAGATGGGTCATTTGAGTCTGACTGCCGGCAGTGATTATACATGTCAAATCGGCCAAAATGAAGGACGACGGCCCCTCGGACGGACGACGACACAGAACACACCGAACAGACTCGAGTCACTGACCTCGCCAGACTGTCCAACGGCCGATTAGTTATATTAGCGGTTTGGTGTGTCTCGGGCTTAACAGGCCCTAGTTACTGTATCTGTGCTGAGGGTTGATTGGACAATTGCTGTTCAGGGACGAGGTTTTTGCAAAAGTGCTTTGCAATGTCTGCATTTTTACTTTGGTGCTTGCAGCTTACATGAAGGTTTTAGATAAATGTGACTTTGTCGATGTTTTGTAAAGCTATGACAGCAGAGCTACAGTACTGATACATAATGCAGAATCTACTGTGCAAATCCACAATGTAATACAGCACATTCTCATGCATGTGTTTTTTTTAAACCACGGGTATTGTACACACATCACCACACAGGAATGGAATGCCTTTTTTATGTTTAAAATGCTCATGTTTTTTTGTTTTACATGGATTAATGTTGAGATATAGTTCAGTTCAGGGGTTATGTATCCCGCCGGATGCAATCAAAGTGAGCGGTGCGCTGCATCTCTCAAACCAAGTGCCGGAAACAATCTGCGTAAAGTGCTACACTGTTTAGAAACAATATATTCAATCACACCTCGATATTGTCCTCTGAAATGCCCCTAGAAAGGTCCGATTTGTTGAAACTGTTTGAAATTCAACAAAGCACACCTGCCACCTCATGTCACTAAAATCCTCTTTTCTTCCCACAGCTACAAGACCAATAAAATCACAGAGTGTAAAGTTCTCAGGATGACCTTCTGCTTGCTGTCTAATGAAATTCATGTAAATCGAGAGACATGCAGTTTACTTAAAATGATTTTCTTATCTCGTAAACCGTCAATCTGACGGCATGGACACACCCGCAGCGAACAAATCAAGCTGCAGTGGCAAATAATCTCCCAGCAAATGATTTTATGCTCAGATTCATTAACAGAGGGTATTATTGCTTTTTCCAGACATAACACAAATACCAGAGAGCAGGATTTAACACATTTACCGCCACTTTAATTCCAAAGAAGTACAACATGATTGATAAAAGGCCATTAGAAACCTCTGTTTATCCATTAACGGCACCATGTAACAATTACTAATGAAACGGATTGCGTGTCTTTTTTTACTCAAAATGTGTGACACGTTTGTTATTCATGGAAGTGTAAGCACCACAGTATGTCTTGCACCAATCCACATGACTGGTTGGCTTATTGAGTTCTAACCACGTTATGATATAGAGAGATAGTTGTATGTACTTATTATTTCTGAACCATTTGTGAAGACCAAAAGCGTAGTATTTAAAGTGGTGATACAATTTCATGGATAACCGGCAGCTAGCTGTTACATCATCAGTTCAGCCTGTTTGCTCTGACTTTTAATAGTTAGAGCTGTTTTGTGTGTAATAAATGCCCAAAATATGCTTTTGATCATTTTCAATGAAAATGATCATCGTACTTTCAAGAAGTCAACGTTCACATCATTTGAGAATCACGACACACAACTGTAAACATTTAATGTTGACTTTATATTTACACCTGTGCATTTGAAATTCTTTTCTCTCCAGGACAAAGAGGAAAAATTCAACTCATGAGCAGTTGGTTCATACTTAAGGCTGTTTTATGCTTCTGCGTCAACTCCACGCCGTAGCTACGCCGTCGTGACCCTTTCGGAGTTCTGCATCGGGGTGCATTTCACCGCCAACATTTATGTTATGTTAGCAAGCAAACTTTAGCACAACTGCCCACAAAGTACTGCTTGCTGGCGAAGTGCTAATTTCAAAACGTTACTGACATATAGACACTTTACAAACGGATAACCCCGTCATTGTAACCAAAACATGTCTGAGTTTATTTGCAAAGCTTATGTCAGTGAACTAGCATGTTGCTACTCCCCACAGTAGGCTGCTTGAAACACCGACTATCAACACACAGGACGTGTTGACCAATCACAGTCCTTGTGGTCTGTGTCGCCTCAACGCAAAGTTACACATTTTTGGAGGTGCGAGTCGAGCTACGAAAGGAGGGCTCGGAGAGCGGTTCCCGTCGACTGCAGGGGTACGCCGCCGATTCGACGCAGAAGCATAAAACAGCCTTTAAAGGGATAGTTGAGATGTTTTCAAGTGGGGTTGTATGAGGTTCTTATCCACAGTCGGTGTATGTCCTACAGTAGATGGCGGTCAGCACGCCCCCAGTTTGGAGAAGCAGACCTGGAGTCCTGGCACGAAAGCTAAGCAATGTACTGCTGTGGACGAGGTCAGCAGCTAACCGTATTTCAGACACTTAAAAAAGGACCACCAAAAAAAAAAGAAGCACTTTCAGTTTAAGTGTACATTTAGATATACACTATATTTAGAATATTTTCAACACTTAGGACTGTCTGCAGGAAAGGTTGTTTAAGTTTACCAAAGGGGGGAGGGGGGGGGGCTGAAGTCGCTCTATGCTTTCCTCAAAGCCACCAGACTGCGACCAAAAAGTACAAAAGTAATTTTACCTCACAGAACACCGGAGTTGCTGGTCTGCCACTGCCTCGGTCGGTTAGTCAGTTTGTGTGACTTTGGTGTTTTCAAGGGTTAGGAACTGATAAACTAACTGATCGAGGCAGGGGCGTCGGACTGGGGGGAATAAAGGGACTGAGTACCCAGGGCCCAAAAAGATGCTAGAATAAATAGCTGTGGATGCAGGGGAGGGGCCCATAGAAAATGCCTTTCTACCGGGCCCAGAATGTTGTGCTACGCCCCTGGATCGATGGCAGCAGTAGACCAGCAACTAAGGTGTTCTGCGAGGTAAAACGACAGTAGGCTATTTGTCAATGGAGTGTGGGGGCTTTGACTAGAGCATAGATAACGGCTTCAGTTCCCCTCGCGTAAACTTCAACAGGGCTGTTGGACAGCAAGGTAAAGCTGTGAAAATATTCCAACTATGGTGTGCACTTAAACTGATATTGCTTTTTTTTAAGGTGGTCCTTTTTTTTTTTTATTTGTCAAAAATATGGTCAGCTGTCGGCCCCCATCCACAACTGTACATTGCTTAGCTTACATTGTCAGTACTCCTGCCTGCTTCTCCAAACTGGGGGTGTGCCGACCGCCATCTCTGTAACACACTGAGGATGGATAAATACCTCATACTGTCCAACCCCACTTCAAAAAATGAACTATCCCTTTTGTGCTAATCAGATGTATTTGGTGTATACATATAGTGCACTGTTTCAGTTTCCACAAAGGCTGAGCTTGAGTACTCACACAGTAAATTCAATTCAATGCATTGATTTAAGACATTTCTCAGACCCTCACCTCCACTCATCACTGGTTGATTTGAAAGGAGACATCCATCAAAGAGCCAAAAGAGAGAGAGAGAAAAAAATCCATTTCTTGGGTAGGAGTGATAATATCCAAATTAAAGACACAAAACAGACGAGATTATATAATATTAGGCTAGGAATGCAAAGAGGCTTAAAGTAGTAACACATTTGCACCATATAAATGAGACAAGAAATGGTATGGTGTTAATGTCTGAAAAACAGACAGGTGCGTGCAAATGCAAACCAAGAGAGCGACATTTTCTCACAAATGAGAGAGATGGTTTGTCAAAAGAATCAGCTGCACCGTCTGAATCCTCCACTATCCCAAAGAGCTTTTACAGTTTCTGTATACATACAACATACTGTAATCCTGCATGTAAATGTCATGTTAATAATCACATACTGATACTGTGGAGGCTGGAGTGTGCTATATTTTTTGAAATGATACAATTAAATAACTGGTTTTGAATTTTTGAATGACCCTTAATAATATTAATGGTTAACAAATGCAGTCATCTTGAAAATGGTTCCCAAAATGTTTAATTGGAGACGTTTTACACAACACAACACGCGTTGTATGTGTGTTCTTGTCACATTCATTTGTTTTGTCACTTTAAATCAAAGAAATTCAGCTAGTTTGTGTTTGTGCTGCTCTAAAAATGAATGGAGCACAGCAGGAGCTCTGATTTGCCAAAAAAAAAAAAGCTTTTCTTGCCAAAGCTTATATGATGACTGATAAAAACTCCTTTGGAAAAACCACTTTATAAAAATCTTGATGTTTATTCATTGTTTATGGTCCAGAATTTTTCAATACATTAATTATTTAGTATAAAGTAATAAATATATATATATATATACACACACACACACACACACACACACACACACACACACAATAAGTATTGTCAAACAAAACAAGGCTTGCTCGGCCCTCCCTCCTCCTCATCCCGTCCCCTCCCTTCCATGCTTCCATGCACTAACCCCCCAACCCCCACCCCAAAATCCTTCTTGTCAGTTATTGGCTGGAACACTGGAACTCTGTTATGTTTGGTGGTGCAGGTTGGCCAGTTTGTTTTTGTTACAGTTTGTGGAGCCTGGGCTGTCTACAGAGACCGCGGTTTTTTTTTGTTTGTTTTTTACAGTGTGTTCAGGGGACAGGCAGATAGTGAGGAGATATTTGCTGTATGTGACAAAAAAAATGTTGTAGCCTAAAAAACGCGTGACATCGCTTAGAGCACCTTTTAAATGAAAAATGAAGCGATTATATTTCCCTGTAACTAGGATCATTTCAGTGGCACAGTCCAGCTTCCACGGTCATTATAAGCCAAATAATGTGACTCAAACGTCAACTAAGGTAGACCCAGAACATATACGTTGTTTTAGTTCCAGCACAAATAAATTTAGTGTCACAAAAAATAGCAGGGTGATTGAATAAATACCACCATTCTCGTACTCTCTCAGCTCTGTCAGTGAATGTTTGCACTCAGTGAATGTTTGCACTATTAATATCAGAGTAAATTCAGCCCCGTTTCCTTGAGCAATTGTTGGTATGAAGTGTGACACAACTCTAGCTGTAAATCTTCAGGAGGCTTTTTGAGCTGCACATTGCTGTCATTGCTTTGCTTCTTTATTCACATCGGAAAACTGAAGAAGAAAAAAATCACTTACATCAAACGTTTTCCCGGCTACAAAAAAAACTGCCAATGATGCCGAAGGCAACTTATCAGTCACTGACAAAAAATATGCCAGCAAACATAGCGACATAAATTTGATCAGCGGAAAGTGAACGCCCAAAACACTTCAGAGAGGTTCAACCTGATGAGGGTGCAGATTGTTATTCCAGTGTGAAATAATGATTTAAACAAGCTCTCCAGAAACAAGCCTCAGCAAGCTTTTAGGTTGATTTTAACAATGCAGCTGCACACTGCACCAGCAGCACACACTGCAGTAAGGCAGACAATACCTCTGCTGTAGACATGAAAGGGGAGCCGTCACATATGGTAAGCGCACATGAAGCTCGAGAGCAACAATTAAGGAGTTTATGAATTCATTATAGTTACAGTTATCCAACGCTGCCCAGTGGAAGCTGTCATGCTCACCAACGTTGACAGGAAACAGTTTATTACCTTAACCAATTAAGGTTCTCAAACGTCCATTAAACTTCATTAAGGTCCATAAACCACAAGTTGACTTGTGCAAGGTCTGTTACATATACACATGTAGAAATTACATTTATATACAACAATTCTTCAACAGCAAATACATTTTGGGAGAAAAGTAATGCTGCCTGAGTTGTGTTTTTTTTAATCAACGCAATGAGAAAACCTCTGAATGGAAGTCACAAAATGTTCAATGGCAACGTATTTTATATGTTTTCCCTAATATAGCAACTAAAGCAACTAAAGCATTATTAACAATTTGTATGGTTATGATTAGGCACTCTCAGCACTTGGTTAACATCAGGGAAAGGTAGAGATTGTGGTTAAATATTGAAAAAGGCAATTCACTTTAAACCTGAAATAACTGGGGGGGGGCCTTGGGGGCAGAAGAAACAAGATGTAAACACTGGCATATTATCACATTGTAAGCTTATATGGCTAATTCTTTTAAGCAAGAAGTTGCCCATTTACACACGAGCAGATACTAAGCAACATTAGTCCTGCTACACTCTGCTACATCCTGCTATGCTCTGCTGTGCCCTGCTATGTCCTGTAACGCTCCTGCAGTGCCTTCCTATGCCATGAACTACTACAAATACTATTTCTGGTCATTGTTCCATTATCTTTATTGTGACGACTATTGCCATTGTTCATCACACCCCCAACCGGCACCGTCAGACACCACCTACCAAGAGCCCTGGTCTGTCCCAGGTTTCTTCCTAAAGGAGTTTTTCCTCGCCACTGTCGCACTAAATGCTTGCTCTTGGGGGAATTACTGGAATTGTTGGATCTTTGTAAATTATAGAGTGTGGTCTAGACCTACTCTATCGGTAAAGTGTCCTGAGATAACTCTTGTTATGATTTGATACTATAAATAAAATTGAATTGAATTAGCATTTATTTTGAGTCGTGTTTGTGTCCCCTGATGAATGTATGTCCAATGTTTTGTGTTCTGTTAGTCCCATTTTAGCTGTGTTTAGGCCTCCCCTAACTCCTGAGGGGAAATATCTGGCTCAGTAAGACTTAACCAAAACACGAAAGTTGTGGGCCATAACACCGGAACAATGAGCTCAAAAAACTAAAAAAAGCTTCATAGATCTTAAGGGAACCGCAGTCGGTTTGAATCCTCTCCGTGTGTGTTCATCACTACATGCAACACTGTTCACATACAAGTAGTCATTTGGTCAATTGTTAATATAAAAACATTGATTACAGCCGCTGAAACCAAAGTGCTTCTGTAGACTAAACCTGACTGTACGTTGGACTCAGGATGCTAACCCCAGTGTCCAGAGCCACAGGTAATAATAAATTGTCATTGAAGATGACATTGCAACTGCACACAATCCAGGCAAGAATTATGTTTCCCTCAAAACGAATTTGTGGAATATAAATGTGATTTCTAGGAGAGAGGGTTAAAGTAAACTGACCACTATAATTCATCAAAAGCAAAACATATTGGTATCAGCAGTGAGCATAAATGTTTAGACATATGTTTAAATCTGACCTCTGATCATGGACGGATTATGACACAACGGGCCCCTGGGCACAGACTTGTAGAAGCCTCCCCGTCCCTCCTACATATGAGCGAGACCCGCAGACTGAAAGAGCAGACCACAGCAATCTGTCCTTTGTGGTCATTTTGTGTCTATTTGTAGTAGTTTTGTGGTCTTTTCGTGTGTCTTTGTGGTTGTTTTGCATCTCTTCGTAGTTGTTTTGTGTCTCTTTAAAGTCATTTTGTGGCTTTGAGGTTGTTTTGAGTCTTTGTAGTCGCCGTGTGTGTCTTTGTGGTCATTTAGCGTGTCTTTGTAGTAGTTCTTTGTAGTTTGTGTTTCTTAGTGGTCGTCTTGCGTCTCCTTGTTGTTTTGTGTCTTTGTGGTTATTTGACATTTGAGTTTGTTTTGCAGGTCTGTGAGGTTGTTTTGCATCTCTTTGTAGTCTTTTAAAGGCTTTGTGGTCGTTTTGCGTCCTTTAGTAGTCGTATTGTGTGTCTTTGTGGTCGTTTTGTGGTTTTTATTTGGAGTCTTTTAGTGATATTGCAGGTGAAGCCCAAGGGGCCCAATGGGTTAGGGGGCCCAGGGGCCCTGTGACCAGGGGCCTTGTGCCCGGTAGGCCTATTCAGTTATCCATCCATGCCTTGATCACTTAACACGCTTTGCAATAAGCATTGATTTTTAAATAATAATGCAATAAGCATTTAAAATCAAATTCAAATGAATTTGCTTCATCACTCCTCTTATTCGATCAACTCTTGATCTGGAACAATTAGCTCCTGAGAAGACGCCCTCCCAATACTTACAATGTGAATACTTTGGTGATGACAAGTCACAAAAATGACACAAGCATTTACAGTTTACACCTAAAAAGCAGATGTACTTGAATGCAACAGTTGCCATGAAAAAAACATCAGTATGCTAAATATACTCTGACAAGTCAAAGTTCAAAAAGTACTTTTGGGATGTTTAAGCATTCCTCTCTGAGGCTGCTTGAGTGACAGGAACATAGTGTAGCGATAGGGAAGATTTCAAGTCTCTTTCAGCTGGACGAGGACTCGGCACATCCAGTGATTTGTGAACGATTTCCAAAGTCATATTTCCTCTCTCTCTGTTCTGATCCACTTCCATCTATCATTTTCCCACAATTTTGCAAGATCCAACGGACGCAGCCGCAATGTTTTGATTACACAGTTGACAACACATTATGAAGAAGTCAGTGAGCTTACAATCTTCTTTTCTTTTTTACAGAGGGAACACAAGAAAGCCAGAAAATGTTGAGTATTGCCATCCACCAACTAGGTTTCCCTTTTCCAGCTTTAAGTAGACTTTGTCCTCTTTTTCTAGATAGAGCAGAACTCCATTGGTGGCCGCCTCACGAGTTACATCTTTGTCACCCGCAAAGGCAGAGATGACTGGTTTCCCATTCAACATTAAGTTCACCTGGACAACAGAAATAACAATTAGCAACTGTAATGCAAAAGGAATAGCTTATAGGATATGTGTTAGCATAGTTTACTTACAGTCTTATTTGTTACATCTTAACTCAACCTCTTGTGCTAACAAATACTAATGAGAACTTATTGTATATCAGATAAATAACATAAGGTTTCAGCTCGGTTTACATCCTACAATGGAGCATTTATTTTTATTCATGTATGTTTTATGCAAGCAGAGGTCAAGTAGTCAAGAAAATCCAACAGCCATTGTTTTAATCAGTAACCAAATGACTTCATATTAAGGGACTGTATGCAAATTATTAGGGAGGGAGGTAAATGTCAATATTTTTCTTTGTGAGATGTCTCTATCTGCCCTTTCAGGTTTGTCTTTTTTGGTCCTTCAATTCATTATGGGTTTTGTGTCTTATTTGTACAAATAAATAAATAATAAGTAAAGTAACGTAAAAACTAAACTAAAGCAAAAGTAAAGCAATTCAGTACTATATTTAAATAAGATCTAGCAAATGAAAGTACAGAGAATGAAATAGAATAATATACCCCAAACTAAATAAAATATGAAAAACCAGTAAAAAGTAGAACACCTAAAACATATTTTATTTTATTTTTTTTATTATTAGATTTATTTATCTTTTTTGGACGTGTAACAAATAATAAAAAATAATAAAAACTATTTAACATTTTTAAACCAACAAAATGAACAGTAAACATATAGCAAACTCTTATATACATATTTCCATAAACAATCAAGAGTAGGAAGAAGTTGGAACTGAAAAATAAAACTTGGGGCAAAGATTTGCTAAAATAAAAAAAAAATTGCTTTTTTGAGAAGTGACTTCAAATATGTCACTATTTCAATTTCCCCTCGCAGATTAATTTAAAGATCAAATGTAAAAAAAAAATATATGAAAAGTATTATCCCATTAACATACTTAGGTTAAATGTTAAGGTTAGGGTATACCATCTTAGATTATTTATGCTTTGCCTCTTTTAGTTAGTGAAAGTGAATCCAATCAATACTGTATCAATATTACTTTGAGATATTGGTGGGAGGGTTTAGGTTTTTTTAACAATCTCTGTTAATCTCCCCCCCCCCCCACACACACACACACACACACACACACACACACACACACACACACCCCACCTCCCCACACCAATAATTTCCATCCAGTCCCTAAAGAAGACATTTTGGCCCACTCCAATACTAAAACAGGTTAACATCTGAAACAATTGCACAGCTCTGTGGAATTAACAAATATAATACCTGTATGGTTTGGCTCTGGTACACTTTAATGACATGGAAGTTAAAACTGTAGATGCCTTTTCTTGGGGACAAAAATACTGATTCAAATGTGAAGTAGTTTCCTATATTCACAAGAACCTATGAGAGAGAGGAAGAAAAGTAATTATATAGCCAGCACTTTAACACAGGCTTTCATTTCAGTGGGGTTTTAGGATTAAATATGTCAATGCACGCAGTCGTGGCTAACAGGCTGCTCGGACACAAACTGAATGCAGCACACTTCAAAATATTCAATATTCAACCTTTCTTTCAATGGACCCGAACCCAGTATTAAACTTTCCAACTGACACAAGAAACAAAAATAATGCTTGATGACATTTTGATATACCAATTCCGGTTTTGGGCAAAGACACGTTTTTCTTTCACACTTCACACAGTGCCTCAAAAGAATCAGACGCTTCCTCGACCCTGCTCCTTCGTGTGACACACAACCTAATGAATATTAGAGTGTTGATAAATAAATAACCGTTTCTTACTTTTGCTCGCTAAAAATCATCCACCCTGAATACATCAGTCAGCACTGCATTTAACCGTGCCTCATGAGTGTCCCTAAACAGTTTTAAGCACCCTAAAAGGAGCTCCTCTCTGCACCTACAGGGTCTCAACCACTGCAGCCCCAGCCACGACCTTTGACAAGTGTTGCTTTCATAGCAACAGCATGCACGTGACCCACACCAATCAGATCACTTGCCCTGTTTTGAAAGCAAAATATCATGTTATGCAATACAAATGAGAGGGAGGATCGGTGCACTGATATCGTTACAAACACCTTACTCTGCCCACCGCTGTATGACTAATCACATTCTTGTTGTCCTTTTGTGTATCACATAGGTGAGGGCGTGCGCGCGTGTAGCCTACGTAGGGTAGCTTGAGGCAAACTGATGAACGCGTGTGCAAGCTCTGCAGGATGATGCCCTCTCCCCAAACACAATCCAGTCACTTTTCCAACCTGCCTGTGCGTGATATGTGCACTACAGAATCCACATGCCAACTGCAACTATAAGCCTCAAACTAAACTCTGGGGTGCAGCTCCACTTAACTGCGATGCCACTTTAATAACGTTCCGCATCGCACAGTGAAAACCGAGCAAAAGGATGAAGGTTTATCAGCAAAAAAAAAAAAAAGAACTGCCAGGTTATGACACACAGGCCTATGGAATTTGATGAATTACAAAGTGTTATTAAAAGCGAATTGAACCACTTTTTGACATTAGTATTGTTCATAAAAAGCGTCTTAACCTGGTCGAAGTAGATTATTCTCGTTTTGTTGCTCATCTCCGACGGTTCGTGGTTGTTGCTCCGGACTGCAGAGAAAGCCACCTTGGAGTTGGCGGCGCGCACTGAGATGCCGAGCGGGGAGGACGAAGCCTTCCAGTCCGTGGTCGGGTTGGAGTCGCAGACCACGAGACATTTCCCCTCCAGGACAATAGGCTCCGTGTCATTCTGGGCTCTCGCCACTTCGGAGATCACAGTCCAGCTGAGCATCAGTATGAGGGAGTTCAACATGGCTCTGTCTCTCTCTGTCACAGCCGTGGCAGCGCCGATTCCAAAAGACAGAAGACCGTGTCCTGCACCTCACAAGTTTCCGAGTCCTTCCGCTGGTCTCTGCCGCCGCAGACGCGTCTGACGCTGTGAAATTCTCTTATTGGATCCAGAGATGTGCCATATCCGAGTGAGACAATCCGTATCAAGTCTTAAAACATTTCTTTTGCAAACAACCGGGAAACGCAGAGATCACCGATCGTTGTCTGTGCGTTTCATTTTCAGGTTATTTAAAGCTCGCGGATGAGACAAAATTAGACCATGTGGAATGTTTTAGAGAAGACTGTTCCAGTCTGAGAGGCGAATCTGTCGATAAATCGTCCATAGCCCTCACTCCAACACTCACTCCCACTCCGAATAACGCGTCTGACAGCAGCTGTTCCCCGCAGTGATATGCTGCGTGTGTGCGCGCCCAGCCTTCCACTTTACGCACGCACATGTGGCAGAAGTTATAATGAACTGTCCCTGCGTAATTTGCCTAAAGCTTATATTTCTCTAATTCCCTATAAAATAGCTTCAAACTTAAGTATACATTCATTAATTGTCTGTGCTATTGATACTGAGAAGACATACAGTTCTAACTCTCCAGGGACAAATCCATGAAATAATTATCTCCAAACTAATTTCTGACTGTTTTAAAGTATAGAACTGAAAATGCCCCGAGCACGAGTTTAACTTTTGTTTAGTTCTTTGCTCCCTGTCCACTCTGTCTGTAATGCAGTGACTCATCATAATCCCATTGCACAGGTGGGCTGACAATCTTTCAGGTTTAATTCACAGCTCCACAAGCCTGTGGTGTTCCGTAGAAGTCAGTGATGGGGAAACCTTTCTCACCCAGTTAAAACAAATACCTTAACTTCAACTTCATTACCTAATCTCATGATCTGGAAGAAAAAAAAACCAACCCTCAATTGAACTATAGGTTTAATGCATGTATCATTCAGAATCAACCGCCGTAAAATGCACTTGTCTGTCGCTCTGTGCTACATTAAATCAACAAGTCATCCAAAGTGTCCTGTGAGAATGTTGACAATACATTAGAGATGTGAGAACATCTCCTCTGTCCTTGTGTCACTACAGGCTCTCCGTAAAACAGCAGATCAATTTTAACGCCCTTCCTCTGACTTGCAAAGTGCTACATGATCTAACACTGTAACCCACTGCAGCTTAAAATTCAACTATAGACAGAACTACAGACAGACAGACCTTTACGTAAAAAGTAAAGTGTTATAAGGAGTTGTAAAGAGGTTTAAGGATATTTTTAGGAGAGTATTTTATGGTATTTTATTTTATGTTTATCAGTAAATTTCCAATAATGTCCCACAGAGTTTCCTAGACGGAACTATGTTATTTAGGACTAATAGGTCAGATAGATGTTGTTTGGGTTTAAGTGTGTCCTTGGACCCTTTCAATTATTAATCTGAATGAATGGTCAAGTTATATATTTGATCAGGCAAGCGTACAATTAGTGGCGAGATCAAATACAGCTTTTAAACGTAACACAACAAACTTTAACTGTAACATTTTTTCCCCTTATAATTAGCAACAAATCCTTTAGGAAATGATTTGGAAACAACAGGCCCAGAAAATAAAGGGTTACAGGTTTATTAATGTATCTGTCACCTATGAAGCATCCATAACTGCTGTATAAACAGTTGATGAATGCCTGACAACATATAACATAGGTGTAATCATACTTAATGATATATCGGTCAGACATCATCTATGTAATGCATGTGTATAGGTTTGCATGTGTGTGTATTTTAAGCATGTGTAATAACGTGAGTGAATATTTCTTCTTCTTCTTCTTCTATGTGATTACACACATATGTTGCTCATATTTTTAAGCATTTAGAACTGTTGATACACATATGCACGCCATTCACGTGGGTTTCTATGGAGTTATATTTCTATCTGTATTCAAGAGCGCATTCTTTAAATCTGAGAGCATTTCTCACTGATATTACGTTCAGATTTTGTAATAATTTCCCTCAAAACCTTGCTCTCACACTCAAATAGTCACTGCTCTCGCTTGGATTTGCTCTGCTTGTGCTCAAACTTTCTGCTTGGACTCAGCTATGTTGTTCCGTGGACATTTCCTGCTCTCAGCTTTGGCCCTTCTCCTCGCACTCAGCCTGATTCTGCACGCTTGCAAATCTTCTCCTCTCCGCTTGCATTTTTATGTGTTACAACACTATCAAAATTCCACAACCAATAGAATTCCAGGTGTAGTGTTGACCAATTAAATGATCCCTGCCCCGTTGAGGGTGCGTTTGTTTTATGTCCGTTGAGGACGGCTCCTCTGTAACCATGGGTCTGTAACCCAAGTTTATTTACCCCCGCCGTCCATCGCTTTATTATTAGTATATGTCAATAATGTGCACAGAATGGTCGACACTCTGTCACCTGCACCCATCAGGAAACGGGAGAAAGCTTTGAAGTGGGACATATCAAGTTACGTACACAACTATGAGGGTGAGTAACATAAATTAAGCACATAGCATATGGCGCTAGCCATAGCTAGCCTAGCTTGATGTCCGTAAACAAATAGCTTTTCTTCATACCGGTAGTTTAGCTAGCTAGATTGAACGACATATGACGGACAGTATGTGTGTATTTACAACTGGTATTTAATGACCCCACTTTGTATTTTTTCCACGTTTGGTTAACCATGTTCCTGGGGATTTGGCTAATTTCAGACATGTTAGAGGCATTAGTAAAGCCTAAACTGTAATATAACTGAAAAACAAAAGAAACTGGATTGTTTGTATCAGTTTTTACATCACTGTTGTATGTTTTTCAGATATTGTTCTAAATTCTTATAACATTATTTTAACAATAATAACATTCATATATATCAGTATAGAAAGTTGTAAGTACAATTTCACTCCTATAATAAAATATTTAAAATAGCAGTTGTTTATTTTTACCCTAATGAAATCAATACAAAGCAAACTGAACAGATAAAAACAAGTATTGTGTTTCAGTTTCCCTTCTTCCAGGTGGGGCTGAAGTACCCCTGTTGAGCTGCATCACAGCTGCACCGTGTGCATGGACCAGTGTTGTACAACCACCCTACTGTGTTGTTCCAGTCAGATCATTATTCCAAACGCAAAATCCCATTGGTTCCCCCTGTACCCACCTGTGTGCAGAGGGCAGGAAGCAGTGGCACAAACCAAGAACGTTGGCAAGTCTGATAATAATTTAATTGTAAAAGCATGTTACATACACTTATCATTTCTTTATCTTGCTTAAATTCACAGGGTGCACAACAAGGCCCGGGAGAGAAAATTACTGTGATGTCCACAAATCCAAAGCAGAGAAGGTAAGGTAAGATAGTAATGATGTTAAAGAAAGCTATGTACACCTAATATCTTATGTGTTGATGTCTATGAATTTGTCTTAAATAGGAGCACACTATACAAAGACGACAGTGGAGAGTTGCTGGATCTGTCGGTCCTCAGAGTGCCAGAGATCTACAAGGACTTCACCCCTGTTTCTGCACCATCACCGGCATAATCCAAGTGATAAAAGAGAGAACAAACTATTGTGTTCTCTGCTTACATGAATAGGTGCCTGTAATGTCTGCCCACATATACAATCAATTCAATAAATGTTGATATGGTTGGTATCACTGATATTTCTTAAATCATTGTAGTTTTTCAGAGCAATAAGAGATTATTAAAGCCATGTTCATATTTGCAAAACAAATTAAAACCCTTATCAAGGTAAATAGGTTTTTCATGTTCTGTAATCTTTATAAAAAACAACAACAGTACAATTAAATTTGCAGCTGTTGATGATGTTGCAGATGGTTGTAGTCTGTACAGTAGGTAGATCTGGAGCAGCAGGGTGACTTCTAGCGTTCATGGGTTGGTGATAAGACACTGTGCTGCTATGATGCAGCATTTGTCGAGCCCTTCAGCCCCAACTGGAAGAAAAGAAAACAAAATGCTTGTTTTTTTCTGTTCAGTTTGCTTTGTATTCATTAAAAAAAAACCCTGCTATTTAAGGAGCAAATCTTTTCTAGATCTGTTTTTATTATAGTGATAAAATTGTACTTAACATTACAATGTTTTATACAGACTGATATGAATCCATAATTTTCAAACTAATGTTATATGAAGGAATGAAGACTAAATTCTGATGAACAACACATAACATGAGGCAAAAACAGACACAAACAATCCAGTTTCTGTTTCGGTGTTCTTTCAGTTATATTACAGTTTTTAGGTTTTACTATTGGCTCTAACATGAAATTAACCAAATCCCCAGGAACAAGGTTAACCAAACAAGGAAAAAAACAAAGTGGGGTCACATTAATACACACATACTGTCCGTCATATGTCGTTCAATCTAGCTAGCTAAACTAGCGGTATAAAGAAAAGCTATTTGTTTACAGACATCAAGCTACGCTATATGCTAGCATGTCTGAAATTAGCCAAATCCCCAGGAACATGGTTAACCAAATGAGGAAAAAATACAAAGTGGGGTCATTTAATACCAGTTGTAAATACACACATACTATCCGTCATATGTCGTTCAATCTAGCTAGCTAAACTACCGGTATAAAGCTATTTGTTTACGGACATCAAGCTAGGCTAGCTATGGCTAGCGCCATATGCTATGTGCTTAATTTATGTTACTCACCCTCATAGTTGTGTACGTAACTTGATATGTCCCACTTCAAAGCTTTCTCCCGTTTCCTGATGGGTGCAGGTGACAGAGTGTCGACCATTCTGTGCACATTATTGACATATACTAATAATAAAGCGATGGACGGCGGGGGTAAATAAACTTGGGTTACAGACCCATGGTTACAGAGGAGCCGTCCTCAACGGACATAAAACAAACGCACCCTCAACGGGGCAGGGATCATTTCATTGGTCAACACTACACCTGGCATTCTATTGGTTGTGGAATTTTGATAGTGTTGTAACACATAAAAATGCAAGTGCGCAGGAGAGATCCGAGAGGAGAAGATTTGCAAGCGTGCAGAATCAGGCTGAGTGCGAGGAGAAGGGCCAAAGCTGAGAGCAGGAAATCTGTCCACAGAACAACCTATCTGAGTCCAAGCACAAGCAGAGCAAATCCAAGCGCGAGCAGTGACTATTTGAGTGTGAGAGCAAGGTTTTGAGGGAAATTATTACAAAATCTGAACGTAATATCAGTGAGAAATGCTCTCGAATTGAAAGAATGCGCTCTTGAATACAGAGAGGAATATAACTCCATAGGTTTTTTAAATGTGTTCAGCACTCACAAAGACATGTGCAACTTGAAGCCTTGGACATAGTATTGACAAAAAGAAATAACTACAAATCTTAACTCAAGGTCCACTTTCTTCTCAGAATGATCAGCTGTAAATCAACATACGGCTAAAAACAAGTGCAACAAAGCTGAGCAATGTAAACATAAATATTTGCCTACTGGATATACTGTAAATTTGTATACACATGCATATGCATACACACGTGAACATACATACAGACAAACAAACAAACAGCTCTATGAGAATTGTAAACAGTAAGACAATAGGGCAATGGAAAAGTGCAAATGGTGCTGCAATAAACAAAGAATTACTGTATTAAAATAACAGGTTGCTTATATCTGACATGGGTGGGTGTGACAGTATATACAGTGTATATTTGACAGATAATTACATAAACAAGCAACATGTGCAGTAGCATGTCCTTAAGACACTGCTAAAAGAGCAAGAAAATAAATACAAAGTGTGAAAAATTCTAGATAGATCTTAGAAACCTTGTTGTAATCATTGGCTTTGTAAAGTGTGCTTTGTGCTGTTAAACTGAAATGAGCATGAATCCTGAAAAGCACATTTAGTGTTGGGAATTCACTTGCTTTCTCATTAAATCCTTGATTATGAATGCAGCATTTTGATCTTTTGTGGATGAACAACAACAAATCATTAGGTCACACTGTGGAAAGTGATCAAATGGTTGAATTATAAACAGCCCACAACCAAAAGGGATCTGAACCCATTTAATAAAAACCCACCCTGTGCCAGCACACGGTGTTGTGAAATGTGTTTCACATAAATGTGTAAAAATAGAACATTCAGCTTGTCATCATCAACAGATTTCAGGTGGTGGTTATGATAAAAAAACAAGAAGCAATTGGATATTAGTAGAAAACTGCCATTTTTATGTATTCAGAGTTACAACATAATGGAAAAAAATCATCTGATTAAATGCATTCAATCGATCTTTATCTAATACATTTAGAAAATAAATTTTGCTAGTTGGATTGGATTCATCAAACGCTGTGTTGTTTTGGGCATCAATCGATCTGTAAATGGAGGACAATCTGAGGATATCACCACCCCAACCTGAATAGCTGCCATTTTGTGAGATTTGTGGCATCACCCAGCTCTGACAAATGGTTCAGTGGCTAATGTTTCCATGGCAATAGAGAGTTTTCAGAGCCGAGAGGCAATTAGCTTATAATTTGTCCAGAAACACTTCCTCGGAAATTTTACACAGGGAAACCAAGTTCTCCAACTTTTATTTGCAGAAGACTGCCTGTTTACTGACCTGAAGTATCAAAAGTACTCCTTGTGTAGTAAAATGTTCCCCCCGTCAGTGTTTTCCTATTATATCTGATGTTTCTGGATAAATATATTTCTGCTGCATTAATATGTGGCATTTTACTGCTGTAGATGTTTAAGGTTGTGCTCATTTTAATTCCTTTTATATACTAGAATACGCATTGTGCATATTTTACACAGAGTGAGCAGCAGCTTCTTATGGAAGTATGATAAGGTGAAACACATTATTTGGAAAAAAGAAACACGGCCACTGCAATGAAGAAGTCGACTGAATGCGTAAGCAGCCTAAAAATATACATTTACTGACCACTGCTCTGAATTGAAATAATATCATGCCATCATATCTCATACCATTCAAGGAGTTAGGCTAATTATTTGCACAAATGAACAGCTGAACCCTTTGCCTTAAAAGTGAGCAGAAGACTAATATTATGCAGGAAATTTACCATAAAGATCAATTACAACCACTAATCTACAATGCTAGAATAGGCCTATGATGCGTATATCTCTCTCTCTCTCTCACTCTGTCTCTCCCTCTCTCTCGAATGGGCTAAAATATAAATTACCTAAGTAACATTAACTTCCACTGCTTGCTTTTCAGGCAAAGTGTACAACAGTTAGGCTAATTATTTTCCACAAACTAACTCCTTGAATGGTTTCATTTAAGAGCAGTAGTTCGTAAATGTATATTTTTATATTTATCAGTCCGTCAATGCGCTTCTGCCACGCTTTTTCTCACTTTTTTTCTTTTTTTATTACAGAGGCAGAGTTTCCTTATTTACATATTATATGCTTTGCTTCCTAGTAGGCCTATAGGCTATATGGACATAGCAAATACACTGAAGAAATTAGACTCTGAAATCAAAAAACTATAAAGATAATTAAGTGATAAATTCAATGCACACTGTAAGCATGACTGTAACACAGTGTATTCATCAGTTATTTCCCCCCCAGCAAAATATAAGGTGAAAAACCATTGATGTGTCCTCTCCCTGTTTTTAGATGAATGTACTGTAGGTACAGTAGCCTCAACTATATGATTACTGCTCCAGTGAACTAAAGCTATAATTAAGGAGGATTGTACAATTAGGATGGGTTTTTATAATTGTACAATCCTCACAAATTATAGTCCCAGTTTACTGGAGAGAACACAAATTGTGTGCTAAGAATGCCAAATAAAATGCACATGGAAGAGGAACATACACGATCCTTTTGTTAAAGAACACAAAAAGAAATAAATCAACTAAAATAATTAAAGGTGTATTGGTCTCTAACCAGTCTGCCGTTGTTAGAACCACTAACACGTGTATAGCACTTTATATATTGCCCTTCATCGCTGACTTCATTTAAAATACATTTGTAACTGTATCGGCCTTTTCTAATTATTTCAACAACTGCCGTAATATATTCACCAAACTTCTAACAGCAATATGAACAGCAGTCTTCATAAGAAGACTGCACAAGATAACAGCACCAAAGACTGTCACATGAATAATTATAGAAAATAATGGTCACAACTTTAAATAATAACAGTGCTTAACTGAACAGCAATATGTTGTATTTTAATACAGGCTAATAAAAATAAGGTAAAACCACTGCTGAGTGAACAGAAAAGGCTCCAGGATTAATAAATCCTGGCTGTTGGCCTGGTCAGGAGCAGGCTAGCTGCACAGAATAACTATCCATGGTAACTTAGATGTATCTGCTATTGTGCAACCAAGTCAAAGCTAAATTCATCCAGGATAAATGGAATATCCAAGCTTAATCCCTTATTGTGGTTTTGTGCAAGTTTGAGAATGGTAGCAGCGGCATGTCTATAGATTATGTTACCATAATCCAGGACTGACAAAAAGACTGCCTCAACTATGCATTTCCTGCAGGGCAAGGGGAAGCTGGATCTGTTTTTATTTAAAAAAGCCATTTTTTCCCCTCAGTTTGTTGATAAGGCTTTTAATATGATTAAATGGAAATGATTCGTCAAGCCAACGTTAAAGAGCCCCTATCATGCTTTTTGGGTTTTCCTCCGTCTTTTAGTGTGTTATGTAGTTGTTTGTGTGTGTGTAATAGATGTAGAAAGAATAGAAAACACACACTCCAAATGGACAGCACTTTTTCTCAACTGCCAAATAACCGGTTTGCCCACATTGTTTGAAATTCCTCAACTAATGATGTCATTGATTGAGAGAGCCAGCCCAGTTGTTCATATGTGCTGCCCATAGGTGCTGCAAGCACAGCCCGCTCAGTGGCTTGTTTGAATTTGGTTGACCAATCACAACAGAATGGGCCAGCTGACTTATCGGATCAGACTGGGCTTTTCAGTTAGGCGGGCCAAGACCTCAGACAGGCGGCAGCAGCAGTGGGCTGTGACAGGAAGTCACAGAAACACTCACAACCTGTTAGATCCGATGTAATAACATTTTATCAGACCCATGTCACAGCTTGTATACAGTCTCCCGTTGTTATTATTATGACAGAGTAGCTGTCAAAATGCTCTACATGTGATCTGTTGCTGATGTTAATAAACAACAGACTGTAGATGATCTATATTCAGAACGTCGCGATCAGCCACACTACATGTGTTCTGTACAGAATAAGCATTTAAATCAAACAACTAGCAATTGAAATCCCTCCAATTCAAAAACAATTAAAAAGTTTATGTAAAACGTCATCATGTTGAGTCGATTCTGAACCAATCAGCTGTTAGATCAGGACCCACCCCATCTGAGGGTTGCCCCCTCCCCCTAAAAATATCATAAAGACCACAGCTGTGTATTGTAAATAATATACACTACACAAATTATTGTTAGTAGTTCAACAATACAGACGCACCTCTCCCTTGCCACATAGCTAGTGGTTTGGTCCACTGCTTGGTTTTCTCCCGTTACGTTTACAGTACACAGTACACGGTACAAGTGAGATTCATGGAGAGAACGAATTGCGTCAGTAAGTAGACTGGCAAGGCTGTTTAATTCACTTTAAAAATCAGAGAAAGTGATTCTTTACTCTAATACAGATGATGCTGAGTCATTGATAAATTAGTCACGTATGTATTACACCCAACGTCCTTTTACTAGTTACAGAAAATGACTTCACTTATCTGGCGAGGGCACTGTGCTTTTCTACATGTGACAAAAGTGTGTGAATGAAACATTAAGTTGTTAAACTTGCCGGCTGGTTGGCTAGTTAGTTAGTTAGTTAGCTTGCTTGCTAGGAGGCTCAGTTCTC
This sequence comes from Sander vitreus, assembly GCF_031162955.1. Taxonomy (NCBI): domain Eukaryota; kingdom Metazoa; phylum Chordata; class Actinopteri; order Perciformes; family Percidae; genus Sander; species Sander vitreus. Next base: position 28,295,626 of record NC_135861.1, on the reverse strand, counting down.
AGTTCAGCATCATCTGTATCAGAGAAAAGAATCATGTCATCCAATGTTTAAAGTAGACCTAATTATTTGAGTTCCACAACTACACATATCCTCTACAAGTACAACTGTGGCTGTATTATTTGTGTCCCCTTCAATAATTGCTCTTAAGAAAATGTATGTTTTTTTTTAATTTATTTTCTCTTAGATGAAATTCACGGCCATGCCTTGGACCTTGGATTGTGTCGAAGGAAATGGCGAGCCACTGTGGAGCCTCATCATCCATCATTCCTGAGGAGGGAATCATCTCTTCCTTCACTCCGCCATTGTGATGACACCATTATGGTAGGACCGTGCCACAAGTCGACATTCACTTTGCTTGTATTGTTATCAGGTGCACCCAAAACTAACACTGACTGACCCAGAACATTACTGATCCCAGAGCTTAGAACAGATCCCAAACTGAATTGACTCGAACTTGAAACTTACTGACTAATGTAACAACTCAGGAGACTTGAACATATCAAAGGGAAAACTGCTGGTGAACTTTATCACATTAACAAAGCATGTCCTTAGAATTTTCTTTCTCCATTTTTTTATATGGTTTATACATTATTAAAAAAAAAAAAAAAATTTAAATACAGAAATATTCAAGTTTCAAGTACTTTAATTTATACGCACAACAATTGTAGCAAGAGTAGCAGTTGTTGGCAATGAAAATATTGGATCTCATGCTCACTTTAATAATGCATCATTTAAACAAAATGAGATTCTGAGACATAAAATAATGTTGAAGTTAAATATATAACATATACAATGTGTATACAATTGCCAGTGATTGCAAATGAATAAACTGTTGTATATGTTTAATGAGGAGTAATACATTTATATACAGATGTTTACACACGGTCTGAAATTTGACACTCGTCACTGGCGAATGTCTCGAATATCTGCCATGGCTTTGTTGAAATGTTTATTACTTAAACTAGTTCTGTTTTAATATTCATGTCTTTATTGACACGTGCACAGAGAGACGTGGAGAAAAAAGGGGTTTAACTGGTGTAATGTTTTGCCGGTCTTTATTCTTACGTTCAGCAAACGAGCCGCGCCGTGTCGGGTGTCATGTGCGGTACTCAAGTCTCACGTGTTAGTTAGACCTGTGGTGTCATTGCTGGTTCCTGGACTCTGGTGAGTGGCGGCGCCCATCTTGGTTTAAAAGTGCCGGCATCCAGGCGTTGCGTCTGTGGTGCGGGGCGTGTGTGATTAATGGCTGCGATCACTACAAGCTGATGTACATGATTGGAGTAAGGAAATTGGGGTGAATGCCGATCCTCGATCAGTTAAACAAAATGCCAAAATCAGCTCCGATACAGTGATCGGGATCGGGACATCCCTATTTTTTTTTATCTAACTCATGGCAAGAAGAGATACTTATTTTCGTAACAATCAAGTATCAAAAACTGAGGAGGCTCACGCTGTTGGATGCTGTCCTCCTCTCCTACTTCAACGCCTAACGAATCTATCTCTCTCTCTCCCTGACTCTGTCTTTCACTGGTTGAAGCCTGAAAATATTGTAACAAATTATTAACATAATTAATTACACTGGTCGGACTGTTCAGCTCTGTTTCAGACTGATACCTCCGGTTCAGGCTGGTCCTCATCCTCAACACGTGCCTTTTTTAGTCGCGGAAAATACTTTTCAATACTCATCTGGATTGAAGCAGCAAACATTCAGTGTAAGAGTAAAAAATGACACAACATTATTTATAATACGTTTATTTGATTCACAGCTGCTACATATAGTGTTTTGACCTCGATAACCCGACTGCATTTTACCGCAAACTTGCGACTAGTTAACTTCCTAAAGCAGGCGCAATCGCTTGTTTGCTAAGAGTCGGGTCGGTGATTGTGAATGTGTGATTGTGTAAAGGTGTTCACGAGATAGAGCCGTCTTCTCTCCTTTATGGAGACAGATGCTGTGTGCACGGTGGGCTCGATGGTGTTTTAAGCCTCCAACTTCGCCTTCCAGGCAGCTAACGCTCAACTTAACCCCATAGACAGTATATAAGAATGGACCAACAGATCCCGTTGCTCTGGACGGAGACCAGTGAAGGCCATTAGAAGCACTTTTCCGGTGATGGCTGAGCCTTCTTAGTGTTTTAAAAATAGCTATTTTGAGGCTAGCATAAAAGTGCCCCTAGCACTCCCATTCAAAAGGCCATTTGACAGAAAAACGAAAATACGGTAAATCTTAAAAGTGGCGATTCCGTCCTAAATATGCTTTTAAACTAAAGTTTGACTCGGGTACATTCACAAAAAGACCCTAGGTTGCATTTTGGCGAGAGTTACGCTTTAAGTACAGTAAGTCACTTACCGTCAAGCCCTGTTCATATTAATTAAACGAACTAGACTTTGGGGACAAGTGTAGTTGGATCCTGGCTCTGGTCCCGGATGTAAAAGCCCCCCTCACTGCATTATATTCCATTCAATTCCAGTATTATCTATATATCTATGCATTATATTCCCATATTTTTATTTTTATTTTGAATTGTTACCTGCCACCAGAATTTTCAGCATAAATTGGTGCTTTAAAATGAATCAGAATGCAGGAAATGAAGTCTTTGACCCCCCCTTAATGTGTCCCCCCCCAGAGGCCCATTCTGAGCCAGGAAAAACTTTGTTCAGTATTGAATCATACAGCTATCTGTGAAGTACAAAACAACAAAGAATGAAGCCCATGATTACTGTCATAATCTTTCATTTACTTCCACAATTCCTTAATTGTTTGTGAGAATATAAATGCAAAAACCTTTTGAGGGCCAGTGGCAGCAGCAGCGTACGGACCTCGAAGGTCAAGAGACTCATTGCTTTTTTTCATTCACTGCAACTTATTTTGTTGAAATATTTAAGGGTGTAAATGATGTGCAGAAGCTCTAATTTTGGGTAATATCACATTAGTCTTTGTCTCAAGCGTCTTTGGTGTGAAAAATGGCCTGTAAAATGTGTTGGGCATGACCTCGTTGTCTTTAGTGGTGGCGACGGCCGTGCTTTTAGGCTACTCGTGCTGAAAACTCCTTCACAATGGACTTGGGCTTAAACTATTCCTCGAGTAACTTGAATAATTTGATATATATTGCAAATTAAACACTTAACGTTACCACAACAGCTCAAAGTCAATGCTACCACATCTCATCAGAAAACATCCAGTCTACTCATCCATTCCACGACGCGGACCCGAGTAAATCCGTCCTATGAGGAAGCTACACCAAACACAACAACTACCAAAAACAAAGGCAAGAAAATATTTAGTGGTGACCACAAGTTGATCTAAAGAGCCGAATTGTTGACTGTACCTTCGGAAAAACAGCTGATTGTTACGCACCTCTTTCTCTCACTCACTCTGTCTCCCCTTCACGGAGAAACAGCTGATCAACGATCTACTAGCATAATGTGTAACAGAGCTGTGCAGTATTGTAACATTGTAATCAAATACATATATGTAATACGTAATACATACATATACTGTATGTAGCTATACTGAGCTATAGATCACTCAGGTTGAAAACTTGTAGTTCTGAAAGTTATGTTGCACAATTTAAAGGCTATGTTAATGTATTATAATTTTAATGTATGCCTTTGTTTGAGGTTGTTATTGCATTTCAGAAGATATTTTCTTTAAAAACAGAATGTAATATGGCACTTAAATGCAGTAAATAAGTTCAGTATTTTGACATACAGTGGGTACGGAAAGTATTCAGACCCCTTTAAATGTTTCACTCTTTGTTTCATTGCAGCCATTTGCTAAAATCAAAAAAGTTCATTTTATTTCTCATTAATGTACACTCAGCACCCCATCTTGACAGAAAAAAACAGAAATGTAGAAATTTTTGCAAATCTATTAAAAAAGAAAAACTGAACTATCACATGGTCATAAGTATTCAGACCCTTTGTTGTGACACTCATATTTAACTCACATGCTGTCCATTTCTTCTGATCCTCCTTGAGATGATTGTACTCCTTCATTGGAGTCCTGCTGTGTTTAATTAAACTGATTGGACTTGATTAGGAAAGGCACACATCTGTCTATATAAGACCTTACAGCTCACAGTTCATGTCAGAGCAAATGAGAATCATGATGTCGAAGGAACTGCCCAAGGAGCTCAGAGACAGAATTGTGGCAAGGCACAGATCTGGCCAAGGTTACAAAATAATTTCTGCAACACTCAAGGTTCCTAAGAGCACAGTGGCCTCCATAATCCTTAAATGGAAGAAGTTTGGGACGACCAGAACTCTTCCTAGACCTGGCCGTCCAGCCAAACTGAGCAATCGTGGAGAAGAGCCTTGGTGAGAGAGGTAAAGAAGAACCCAAAGATCACTGTGGCTGAGCTGCAGTAGGGAGATGGGAGAAAGTACCCACTGTATAATATAATTGTATGCAATTTAAGCAATAAAAATGTTGCTTTTCCCAAAATGAAACCACTCTATTGTATATTTATTATTGCTCTTCAATACAATAAAAGTATTTCTTATCCAATTACTCGATTTAAATCGATGAAATAATTGGTAGAATACTCGATTACTAAAATAATCGATAGCTGCAGCCCTACAATGGACCACATATGATATTATCTTAAGCACTCATGTCTCACAGTGTTGGGCTGAGTTGAAGTTCAATGGTTAGAAAACCAGTCATCAGTTTGTGTGTGTACAGCACACCATTTTGGTGCTTCCAAACCCAGACTCCAGTTGAGACGATGTCTCTAAAAATGCTCATCAGATAGCAGACAAATCACATTCATATTGTTCCTGCTCCCTCCAGCATTTATTTCCTTTGAGACTAATGTAGTATACATGTACAGGGGACTTATTTTATCAAAAATAAGGGACAAATATAAAGAGAGAAAAATAAATTTAGACCCTCCACTGGGTCTTAATGAAAAGAACAAGTCTCTAAGGAATTTAATTAGTAGTCAAAAGGAGTATGTACTGCGTAAAACACACTGACCATATCGGACAGCCCTGTCACACATAATGAGCTGCTTTGGTAATCTTCAAAAAAGGAGCACTTTTTTTTACTTTTTATATTTTTACTTATTCATTGTATATACTTTTACACTAATTATACATAAATACAAAGTAGTACATGTGACACTTTTCAAAGCAATAAAATAGGCAATAAGCCAGAGGCAATTGGAGATACGTGCCGTTAGTCACTGGCAGAGGCAGCCACTATCCTCCACTGTGATATTTTACATTTTGTCTGAGGAGAGAGTTTCTTAGTATCAACAGTTTAGAGGTGTATTTGTCTTGATTTCTTGGCCTCTTGGGGGATGTGCAAGATGCTGTCAACCCAACATTGACATGTAATCACTGCTAAAAGCTGACATGTTAGCAAACAGTTGCCTATTTAAATGACCTGCAGACACGTAGCAACATTAGCATCCATCCATCTAGGTGGAAGTCCTGTTTGTGGTGATCTGATGAAAGTCCAATAATATATATATATATTTATTTTTTATTTTTTTTTAAGCTGTATCTAGCTAAAAAGAATGAAGCCCGACGAAACCAGAGGTTTAATTACACTTTAGATTATAGTTTATTAACATATAAAATATTGACTTAGTATCTCAATATGTTGAATTAGTATCTCAGAATATTGACTGAGAACCTCAAAGTAATACACTTTAAAATACTGACTTAGAATCTCAATATATTGACTTAGTATCTCAATATATTGACTTAATATCTTAAAATATTGACTTAGTATCTCAATATATTGACTTAATAACTCAAAATATTGACTTAGTATCTCAATATATTGACTTAGTAACTCAGAATATTGACTAAGAATCTCAAAGTAATGAGAAACCTTAAAATATTGACTAAGAATCTCAAAATATTGACTTAGTATGTCAATATATTGACTTAGTATCTCAATTTATTTCACTTAATATCTCAAAATATTGACTTAGTATCTCTATATATTGACTTAATATCTCAAATGATTGACTTAGTATCTCAGAATATTGACTAAGAATCTCAAAATATAGACTTAGAATATCAATATTATGCCCCTTTAATACCCAATCCTGACACTCACCTGTTTCCAATTAACCTGTTCACCTGTGGAATGTTCCAATCAGTCTTTTATTGCCCCTGTCCCAGCTTTTTTGGAACTTGTTGCAGGCATCAAATTCAAAATGAGTGAATATTTGCAAAAAAAACAATAAAGTCTGAGTCTCAGTTGAAAATAATTTGCAAATCATTATATTCTGTTTTTAATGTTTTACACAACATCCCAACTTCATTGGAATTGGGGTTTGTAGATGAAGTAGTCCATTCTGATATACATTTTCTACCTGACAGAATAAGCTACCCTACTTATTTCTGCTTCTAAGATGTTACCAAATGTTGTACTCACAGTAGTGATAATAATAATGAATAATCACACCTTTTAAACTAGCAGCTTCCTGCTCCAGTATGTGGTTAATAAACTTTCACAACTGGAACACGTAAGTGATAAGTGCCCTGCTCAACGACCAGGAATTCAAAGCACTGAAAAAACATCTTAATTTGTGCAGTTGAGAGAAAGATGTCAGTATAAAATTGGTTAGAAAAGTTCTCAAAGCTTTTAGAAATTATATAACATAGAATAAAAATCTCCTGACATTTAGACAAATTTGTAATGTATGTAGAAAAACCCAGTAATGACCTGGAGAACCAAAAGTGAAAAAGCAGAGTACAACCATACAAACTGAGGTTTAATCCTCATATTGACAAATTATTTGAGAAATGAAAGAAAAGTGTCACTAAACTAAATCCAAAGTAAGAGAGCAAATGGAAACCCTTTATAATTTCAAGAGACTTAGAGTTGATTTTGTGTATATGCTAAATGTTAGGTCACTTTTTAATGTTGGTCAGGGGGGAAAAGCCCTATGATCCATCCAGCTACAATTTTGACAAACTGGAAATTAAAAAAAAATAATGAGCCAAACCTTAATGGGAATGTTTATGCAGATACAACATTTTGATTAAAATCAGTGGATTCTCCTTTAACAATAAAATGTGCAACTTTTCCTGCCCAGCAAGAGGTCTGGTTCATTATACCACCATGGTTAAAGGTGCAGTAGGTAAGACTTATAAAACTAACTTTCTGTCATATTTGCTAAAACTGACCCTATGTTCCAGTAGAACTACATGAAGCAGGTCATTTAAAAAAAATCTGGCTCCTCTGGCTCCACCTACAGCCTGTAGTGTGATTTGCAAAAATCCACAGCTCCCTGTTCAGATGCACCAATCAGGGCCAGGGGGGGTGTCTAGCTTTGTGTCAATCACTGCTCACGCACCAGCATTCATTCTCCCTTGTGGGGGGAGGGGCCTAGGAGACCGTTTTGGGCTTTAGCGGTAAGGGGGGGAGGGACTGAGAAGTTGATGTTCAAATTTTTGGGCTAAGTCCTGGATCTTCACAATCCTACCTACAGCACCTTTAACACTTACAACTAGTGTTTTTTTTTTCAGTCAACTGATTTAAATTGCCAAACATTGTGTATAACATAAATTAGTCTAATCTAACCAGTGCTAAGAATATCTTTCTACCTTTTTGAAGGGGAATCTTGTGTTTTCTCTCAGATCTGTTCCTTAATCAGAGACGGTCTTGGAGCTCCTCATGGAGCATCAGGATAGGAAACGTCCCCGACCACAGCACGTTTGCATGTTCAGAATAATCACACGCCCAAAGTACAGCAGCCTCAGCTGGCCTCCATAGTGATGTCTGTTTTGTGCGTCTGCCAGCATACAGCTGTGGGTATTAACAGCACACTTCCATCCAAGTGCTTCTTCCAACCCAGGAGTTGAAAATCCTGCATAACTGATTTTTCTCAAAATAAACATCAAAGTCAATCCAAAACATAAAAAAAAAAAACTTCTGACATGAAATAATGCAACATACGTAGATCAGTTTTATATTCACAAGATTAATTTCCACTGACATCCTGTTATCCAGGTGCATGAGCATGACTATACACTTCATAATGTATGTCTATACAATGAATTGCATCCAGTGCCCATTATAAAATAAAATATCTGTACAACAACACAGGAGAAATATATAATCTGCTACTAAAAATATAAATCCATGTAACATTTTACTCTATCTTCAATATCAAATACTGCATTAACAGTTATATCCTGTTTGTTTTTCTGAATCTCTCTGAACTGTGACTAAGACAATAAGACCTGTTTGGTTTGTTTAATAAGCATCACTGCAGTCTCAGGTGTTCTTTCATATGTACTCTATACAGTATAACTCATATGAGTTCAGCATGGGCCCGCTTGAAGTCGTGGATGAACTGACAGATCAACCCAAAGAGTTCCTGGGAGTCTTGATCCGCCAGTTCACCGAATTTAACCTTGACGGGAGAGAAAAACAGGATTAATTGCTAAATTAAAAACTTTAGTCTGACAGCAATTGCACTCTCTGAGACCTTTCATTTTATACAAACTATTTTACAATTAGCACCTGCATTCACTTGAGGAAGGTAACTGGTGTGTGGGGCATGCAAATTCTTCTTAACAATGGTCTTCTGATATAATTACCTCATATACTGCCTCAGCATGCAATCCATTCCTTGATTGCTGAATTAATACTTATACATAGGTGGTTATGGCATAATAATGTCAGTAATTCTCAAGTCAAACTTTATTAGAAAGGGTCACAGTTGCTAAGCGTACTAATTGACTTATTACATGCTGTTGACTGTGCAGGTTGAAGTTCAAGCTCAAACTATGCTGCTGTCACCCATTTTCTATACTTTTATTATGTTTAACAGATTTAAAAAGGCCATAAGTTGCTGTATTTCCTTATTTTGTGACATGATTACTGACATTATTTACTACAAATTCATTCATTACAGACGTTTTAAAGGAATTGTTTGACATTTTGGGATATACGCTTATTCACTTTCTTGCTGTGAGTTAGATGAGTAGAGAGGTACTCCTCACATCTCTACAGTAATGTAGCTTGAGCCACCAGCCGGTTAGCATAGCGAGGAGCAGTTTCCTGGCAAAACTAGCAGAGACTTCAGGAAGTAACTATCCAACACTATTTCTCAGATAGAAGCCGCCCCCCCATAAAACAGTGACTTGGTCACGGCAGCTAGTTTTGGTTGGTTTGAGCAGATTGAGGTTTTTTGTCATTGGTCAATGGCAGAGTCATGCAATCCCTTTGAATGTTTTCAAAGTTTCAGGGTGCCTAATCAAAGCCACATATTTCTGCATGGAGAAAGTTGAACTGCTCAATAGAAGCCAAGCCTGGCAAAAACAAATTTAGCTTGGTAGCAACAAAGTGATAATCTTTAGCATCGGGACACTTCTAATGAAGCATTGCATTATTTCAGGCAAAGAATTGAAGGTGAGCTTAACTTCCTACTTATAAGCTTTATGTTTGGTATTGTATATTTTACTAAGATTTCATGTTCAGGTGTTATCCAATACAGTTTGCAGCTCTGTTTTTAAGAGCTCTCTCAAACAGCAGAAGCCTTTTCGTCGTGTAACTATTTGCTATAAATGGTCAATTACTTGGCAAGCTTTGCAAGAATCACTTCACTAAAAGATGGACGAATGGAACAATTAAAACCTAGATATACCCCAATTCCTGCTATAAAACCTCAGAATAGTTTAAACACAAAATTATGAACTTTAAACTGACATATTTCATAAAACATATTTTAGATTAGATTCAGATGTTGAATGAATTAATGATTGCACCCGTCTGTAAATAATTACACTGGCAAAGTAACACCTAAGTTGTCATTGAAACGTCCCTTAGCTCTTTCAAATTGCTACACACAGGTGTAAGACATTTGCTTTCAACAAAGTCCCTAATAGCAAAAGGGAGATGATTAGCACCTGTTACTCTCACATCAGATGTGCATATTAGCCTATTTGCATACTTTTCTCCTAGAATTGTAATGGTAACATTCCCCTATATTACATATCAATTGATGCAAACGCTTTTTGCCTGTTAGTTGGTCAGCCTCGTTGATTTGTGTGCATGTTAAATATTGGCATGCATTTTTTACAAACGCATGCTGTGCCCAATAAAGCCAACACGTCTACAAACCACACTTCAAAAAGGCGTTTGATCTATAAATCAATGTGTCTCCACTTAAATGAGTGAGGATAAGAAGGATACAGAGATTGACTGCTGGTTTATTTTTTATACTGTACTATACTATAACTTTTATTCTCGTATTTCATCTGTTTTTAATTAATTCTTTATTTTTATCGTTTTTATGTAAAGCACTTTGAATTGCCCTGTTGCTGAAATGTGCTATACAAATGAAGCTGCCTTGCCTTGGTTGTGTATCGTACCGTGGTGGTTAGTGCTAAGCTACAAAATGAAATAAACAATTTATTTGCATATTTGGTGTACTGAATCTACCAATGTGCAGTAGTAGAATTTAATTTTAAAAATAGCACTTTAGCTTTAATTTATAAGCACCATACAGTATAGACATATAATAAATGGTTTATAACACACTAGTATGTAGTTGTAAGCAGCTATAAGTGCTTATTAATGTATTTTCCAACAAATCTACTCTAATCTTGGTGCAACAGGTAATGAATGACAATTTAGTAAACATGGTTGCAATTATATAAAATATTTCTTTATATATTAAGTTATCACTGTAAAAATACTGCACATTAAACAATCCCTTATATCTGCTTACAACTAGATTATAGTGAGTTATAAACCATTTCTTGCTATTTAAATACAGTAATTATAAATGCTAAATAAGGAGGGTTAAAAAAAAATTAAAATAGATAAAAGACCAGATCCTGACATGCATCATGTATCAACTGCAGGTTTGAGCCATTTGCTTAAAGAAGCGAAATTAAAAGCACCTTATTTGCGGTCACCGAGGTGGAATCGTTTTTGTTATTGTGTCTTACTGACATGGTGTATTACATGAAGACAAGCTGGTAATGTGACATAACTGTCAACTTTTATTGTTGATGTCATGACAAGGCATGCAACATGTCAGACTTGTTTGGAAAGTATCAAATTATGAGAAATTAGAGCGGATATGTAACAAAGCAAGTTACATAAAATGTCTCCTCCTATTTGTTATTTTTTTAAATCATGCCATAACCACTACAAATAAGAGACCTCTCCAAAATCAACCCCCCAATAATTTCCATGAGCTTTGTCTATGTTAATACATTTGCATCCTGGCTATTCAAGGACATAATTATCAATTCTCCTCCCCCTCTAACAAGATGTGACTTAACATGACGTCTTTTCCCCCACCACAGCCCAGTCAGTCTCAATAATTTCTCCAACGCTCCTGAAGGGGTTTATTATACATGCAGGAGGTTTCAGACAAACACTTTTAGAACAGGGTCTCCACACAGTGAAATCAGAGTAGGAGGGGTGGGACTGGGGACTAAGGGTTGGGCTGTGTCCATCTTTAAATGCCACTCGTCTGATTTAGACTAAACTTAGAGGAGTGATGCTTAATGGCTCTGGTATTTACAGTTAGTCCCAATTGCTTTGGCACAATTCTCGAATGATAATGAATATTTACAACATGTGCAAACCACCAAAACCACTAGCCACTTGTTCACAACATATTTGAATCTCTAATCCAAATGAAATATTGCAGATGTTTAAGCACATCTTTGCAAATGAGTAAGTACAATTTTCTATAATTTACACAATTACCAGTTACATATATTTTCCTGACCAAAACTGATTATGTTGCTTCTCGAGTTGATTGGCACATCTGGCGTGTTAGCATGTTGGATGTTTTTCCATTCATATAGCCTACAAGGCTCAGTTCTGGGGCCTCTCCTGTTTAACATCTACATTCTTCCACTGGCTCAAATTATGGAAAACAATAAAATAAGTTACCATAGTTATGCGGATGACACACAAATTTATATAACCTTATCGCCAGGGGACTATAGTCCAATACAACAACTGACTAAATGCATTGAACAAATTAACGACTGGATGTGCCAGAATTTTCTTAAATTAAAAGACGAAAAAACTGAGGTGGTTGTTTTTGGAGCAAAAGTCGAACGATTAAAAGTCAGCACTCAGCTTCAAACGACAATGTTAAAAACAACAGACAAAGCCAGAAATCTTGGTGTAGTCATGGACTCAGACCTGAATTTTAACAGCGACATTAAGAGAATTACAAAGTCAGCCTATTACCACCTTAAAAATATATCAAGGGTTAAAGGACTTATGTCTCAGCAGGATTTGGAAAAACCTGTCCATGCTTTTATCTTCAGTAGACTTGACTACTGTAACGGTGTCTTTACAGGTCTCCCTAAAAAATCAATCAGACAGCTGCAGCTGATTCAGAACACTGCTGCTCGAGTCCTCTCTAACACCAAGAAAGTGGATCACATCACTCCAGTACTGGCTTCCAGTGCCTCAATGAATTGATTTCAAAATACTTTTGCTGGTTTATAAATCACTAAACGGTTTAGGGCCAAAATACATTTCTGATCTGCTACTACGCTATGACCCACCCAGACCTCTCAGGTCGTCTGGGACAGGTCTGCTTGTTGTCCCCAGAGTCAGAACTAAACAGGGGGAAGCAGCATTCAGTTTTTACGTTCCACATATCTGAAACAAACTCCCAGAAAACTGCAGGTCCGCAGCAACTCTCAGTTCTTTTAAATCAAAGCTAAAGACCTATCTTTTTGATGTTGCCTTTCTTTAAATAACTGTTCATTTGTTATACTGAAGTTGCACTGATGACACTGTATGACATTCTATAACTGCTCTTTAATGTTTAATTTCTTATACTGCACTGTAACTTTTATTCACGTATTTTATCTCTCAGTTCTTTAATTTCTTATACTGCACTGTCAGTTTTATTCTTGTCTTTTATCTAGTGGTATTTTTGAACAGATAACGGACATATTTCTGAGAATTTCTCCAACGCGGGTGTGACATAGATTAGAACTCAAAAAACACGGGTGTGACAATAGATTATCCATACAAGGACCACGTCTGTGAACTTGTCAGATATTTCTGTGAACTTATCAAGAGACAGACTGTGAACTGTCCCTGATTTAGCATTTAGCTTTGTAGCGACGGCTACATCGTAGTGAAAAGTAGAACTACTGCAATTTTGTAATGGGTAACGAAAACACCAAGTAACCGGAGCCAAAAGGACCTGTGGTCGGAGAACTTTTTTAAATTAAAATTTATTTATTTTTTTAATAATTTTTACCTGCTCTTTAATGTTTTATGTAAAGCACTTTGAATCACCCTGTTGCTGAAATGTGCTATATAAATAAAGCTGCCTTGCTTTGCCTTACAATGATGGAGCAATGCCGTCATTGTTTTATACACAACTCTCTCTCCGTTGCTGTTATGGCTGACCAGGAACCCACTTCCGGGTCTTCCAGCTCTGGCTTTTTTAATTTGCGCTTAGTCTATATCGACGACGTTTAATTTCTGGGATTGTACAGGTGCCGCCGGAAATTCCGCCGGATGTACCTAATTTTCGGCCGGACATCCGTCACTTTACGTTTCCTTTGTGTTGGCATTCCAAACTCGGGTGGATTTCTGAGGACTATGTTTAACTGCTCCTCAGATCTCTGCAGGGTAAATCCAGACAGCTAGCTAGACTATCTGGCCAATCTGAGTTTTCTGTTGCACGACTAAAACTACTTTTAAACATACACAAGTTTCTTTTCTATTTTGCAGAGGCACTGTCATTGAGTCCGGCGCTTAGCTCCGCCCAAGACAATTGTGATTGGTTTAAAGAAATGCAAATAAACCAGTGCACATTTTTCTCCCATCCCGAATTGTTGTGTGGACTACCCAGACCTTCCTCCGTAGCGCTGCGGAGAAAGGTCTGGCAATGCGAGACAAATTTGTGCTTGACATAGTGTGACTGACTTGCACGCCAATCTGCTCGTTGTGCTAACATCAGCAAATTGCCAGGCAGGAATTACACTTATGAATTTGGTTGCGCATTATGTGCATCAATCTACAATTTACAATTCCTTCACGGTGTTACAGTGTTAGGCTATACATTATTTTTCCTTTTTGTATTATATTGTGCTGTCTAAGTTTTTTGTGTACTGTGTACTGTAAGATAGTTACTATACATAATTAAAAATACAGCTATAATTTCCATAGAAATGTGAGTAAAAAAAGTACTGTTCAAAATGTGCATATTCAGTTTGATACGCAATAGCATGAAATGTGGATATAGGGAACATTTCCAGGGTTCACTGTGCCATACTACTGTAACACATCTAAACATTTTGACCACCATTGTTTACACAGTTCCGAAGGAATGTTTCATTTCGAGGGCAATGACTTTTTATATGAGACAATACTGTAACTGTTTAGAAGCATTTGTTAAACATTTTAGGTGAGTTATGACCTTTTGCAGGTGAGCTATGGTGTTGTGCTGTACGTACCTTTTGGCTATTTTGACAAATGCAACTCGAGCTTTGAAAATGTTAACACTGTTTCAAGAAATGAGCCAAAGCAATTAAGAAAAACTCTAAAGAAAACACAGAATAGACTGATGGGGATGCTACATTTGGGGAGGGGAAGTACATTTATTAATGCTAAAAAAAGAAAAAAAAAAAAATCTGTATTTTTGACACTGCTGCCTGATGATTAAAAACAACTCCTGGCCTGAAAGGGACACTACAGTTAAAGGTCAAATTGGTACATTTTAAAAGGCCACAGCCATTACACCACTAAACTAAAAGTTTTCTAAAATACACAGAGGAATGATTTATACTGACATCCTAAGGCTTTATCTTGGATTTCACTTTAAAGGAATAGTTTCAGTCATTTTGGGGAATACGTTTACAGTAAATGGGAGAAGATGCCCTCCCTAAGAAGATTGAAATACTCTACAAGGTGTTTTTATATGTACAGTATATTGATGCATAAACCAACCTAGTGTGGGGGGGGGGGGTGTAATATGTTGGTAGTAGAGTATTTGAAAGTAGTTGTTTTAAAAAGCTATTCTAAAATCTGGAGAAAAAAGAATGCCATCTGGAGTAAATTACATTTTTGATATCTACAAATGATATCATTTATATCATTAAGACTATCACAAGCATGTGTTAGTTATTGATTTCTCTTTTAGACTGAGCAACAATATTTAAAAAAAAAATTTAAACAGACTTTTGTTAAATGATATCTAGCTTTAAATAATTTCTGCCAAACAAAATAAAATACAATTTTGTCATCATTTTTGCATCACAAAGAGAGGTCCATGACTAAATTATGAATGACGAGATTTCCTGTCCTCACATGGAACTATAATATAATGTCTTAATGTCAGAGCTCATTTTGCTCAAAACCAATAGAGGGCGTCTCGTCTCGCCCCAGATGTGCATGTTTCACATGTTTGTGACTATCAAATACATTACCTTGTAGCTTCAAACTAATGAGGTGTTTGATACAAAATACAGAGAGAGGAAGAATTAGGTCCTCAAAATCTGCTGATGGGCAAAAGTCCAATGCAAAAGCAAGTAAGATGCACATTTACACACTTCCTGAATGTAGGCAACACATAGACATTCGTTTTACTGGCATTTGTTGGGCGCAGTCTGAGTTACATGTGGGTGGACATCTTCTCCCATAGTATCTTTATTTGATATCTTGCCAAAAGTTATATGAGAAGACCAATACCACTTATGTTTGTATAAAGACTGGAAACATGAGTCTTTTTACAAGGGACTTCTAAAGCTCACTAATTAACACGTTATATCTTGATTATTTCACCTGTACAAAAATCAAAGTGTAAAAGTGACAAGTTTTGGATTTACGGGCATTTTGTCAAGGGCAGTGATGGGGATACTCCAGGAAGTCACCTAGGCTACCTGTTTTCCTCCTGTCCTCCTGTCGTTATGCTAAGCTGAGCTAACTAGCTGCTGACTATAGCTTCATATTTACTGCACAGGCATTTGTCATCTCATTCTCTGCAAAAGAGCGAATAAGCATTTTTTACCAAAATGTCGAACTAATTCTTTACGTTGTGGAAGCCAAGACATGATTTATCTCATTAAATATACACCAGTCTCAAAATAGATAAATTCAAGAAGGATGTGCATTTACTTTATAGCCTTGACTGTGTTTAGTAACCTCCCCCTTTGCTTACTCGTGTGCGAGTTGTGGAAATGGTTTGCAGCACTCAGGAATCTAATTGTGGGCCTAATATAACACTTCCCTATAACAATTCCCTACCAGTCCTAAAGCTCACAGCTCAGGCTGTAATATCTCTGTGCTCAAACACACCAGGATAGGTCTTTATAAAGATGGATTGTCCATAGAGATATGGGAAAGGTGAGAAAATAGGCCCTACTTTTGTATTGATTGTTTTTGGTGGGGACTCTATTAAAAAAAAAAAGACGTAGCACCTGTTAAGATGTCAAAGTAGGCGTAAGCTATATAAACCTAATCTAACCAGGTTAGTGAGCAAAGGAAATGTCTTCCTTTATAAACTGTGTGATAAAAGAATACGCAAACTGGTACCTCCACTAAATCTCATGATATGTGTGAGGGGATTTTCTTTTAGGAGAGATCTGATGTCAACACAAAGGCTGAAAGGCAATTACAGTTCTCCGACAAACTCATTAAAGAATATCATCATTTTTGGTCTCAGAGAGTCCACTCAACATCAGAGAGCATTCAAATCAAAAATAGTACAAATATCAATGAATCCATTGTAATCAATATATTTAAAAATGAAAAAAGGATTTCTCCAAACAAGCAGCAAACCAAAGAATGTTTTGGTATGCGTCCTTGTGGGCTAATACATTGCTTTTAAAAAAAAAAAAAAGAACTATCAGAAACCCACCAGGGGTGCTCGTGCAGCTTCTCGTTTTTAAACCTTTGTAGACCATTCATCAATGTGACATAGCACATTAAGGGTCAGGATGAACTTGCCTCTCACACTTTCTGGCTACAGTAGACAGCGGAAACTGTTCAGTAATCCTGAAGAAATTATCCAAAGTAGGAAGTATAGCGTATTTCAAGGCTGCAAATTTATATTTATGTCCTACTGGGTATTGCTGCTGTGCATGTTTTGAATGTGTCAAATCGGTAATCAGTGTTGCTTGGCTGGGTTTTGTGGCTTCGTGCTTGGAAGGCTACATGTACTGAATAGTAGGAATTGTTTATGTATGACTGTACTAATGTTTTGCTGCTTAATGGCTTGTGCACTTGTCTTGAGAATGCTTATTTTGTTGCTGTCTTTATGGTGTGTTGTTGTTAGGCTTGTGTTGATTGGCAATAGCAACGTATATCGACGATTGGAGGGATGATGGCTGAGCCCCGTTAATCAGCACGAGTGAATTTCAAATCCTTAATTACAAAGCCGTTTTCCGTCTCTTTTCCATGAATCTGCCCCCTCCCTCCCCCCCCATCTCCATTCTCCATATGCCTGCTCACCCAAACGTCTCTGTTATGGAAATGATTTGAGTTGTGATATTCAAGATAATAATTTTAAACTGAACGTGATGCTGTGATATTGTCGCACCAGCACAGACACACAGATTTTTGAAAGGGAGCCGTTGTTTAAATAAGAGGAGACATTGCTATTAAATAGATTTTTTAAATGCTTAAATATTTTAAATAAAATGTTCACACTCTTCAATTAATGTTTATTGACGTTAATTTAACGGTATTGCTCTGCCTCCGTCACTGAGCCACACCTGGAAATCGGATTACCTATTGGCGATCTCGAGCAATCACGATTGGACGATATGAAAATCGATCGCCCAACCCTACTTGTCGTTTTCTCTGTAAATTTTAACCATTAGCTCACTGGTTTCAGAACGTCTCGCCAAAGGACTGCAATTGAAAGTTAGCCAGCTGGCTAACACTGGCACATTTACAGAAATGTTAATTAATGTGCGTTGTAGTTAGAAATAAATGGAATGAGATGAGCTTACTGTTAAAGTGGCCATATTATGCTCATTTTCAAGTTCTTAATTGTAATTTGAGATTGTATCAGAATAGGTTTACATGGTTTAATTTTCAGAAAACACCATATTTTTGTTGTACTGCCCATTGCTGCAGATCCTCTTTTCACCCTGTGTGTTGAGCTCTCGGTTGTAGCTACAGAGTGAGACCTCAACTTCTGTAACATCTTTGTTGGCAGTCGCACATGTGCAGTAGCTAGGTAAGCTCACATTGCTAGCTAGCTGTTTCTCCAACTTCGGCCTGTACAAGGCAGGATTAGCTGGGAGACTTCTTCTAAACGAGGGGCACTTCCAACTTTGCGTGGAATACCTGCAGAACAGGGACATGTAAGTAGTTCTATACAATTTATTTTGTAGATTAGGGTGAATTTGTGTGTGTTGTAGCAGTGTTTTGCCATTGAGAACGAGCTAGCATGCTAATGGTTAGCCCCCTAGGCCCCTCGTCTCGGCTAGTGACGTAGAAAGCCGTGCAGATTTTGAACAGCTCACCCGGAGACTGAAGGCAGGACACATTCAGAAACCGTATCTCACTCAAAACAGCATGGATGGATTTTTTCAAAGTTTGTATGCGTGTGGAAGCACCAGAGACACAAAATAACACCCCAAATCCTAGAAAAAGTATTTTTTTCATAATATGGGCACTTTAAATGATGTCAAGGCCCGGGCTATACACTATGTCAGATGCGTAATATCCTCGCGTGGCCATGAAGGACACCGTGTGAAACAGAAGTAACCTTGGGGGCTTATTCCTTTGGAAATATATGCACTCCCCCAGTGTGTAGTTCGGGGAGCTGACAAATAATTGAAGAGGGCCATCTAGACACTACTGTAACTGAGAACTATCCATCTATGAGGCTGTACAAAAGAGATATTGGAATAATAACTCATGGATTACCAGAATGACAGAGTAGAGTTTCTTCATCTCCTCGCAAGTCTTCGTCAGTGCAAAGAGATCCGTGTTATATTTCTCAATAGCCATCTAGGGTATAGAGAAAAGCACAAGGAGAAGAAGTGGTGTGACATGTGTGGCAAATTGTGTCAATCAGGTGACGGCTGGGGGAGGGGGATATTACTGCAAAACTGTGGATGCCGCTCCTATCTGTTCAGATCACACATTGTCTGTGCTTATCCAAATAATGTATTTGAATTTGTGTACATCCCTAGTGGCGCTTATGCTCCCAAACAGGTAGCAATGTGTCATCAAAAGAAGAGATAAGGAAGAAGACGGAGATGGAATTAGATGGAAACAATTGTGTTTGTGCGAGAAACAATCCACGTAATAAATACCGTGTTTTAGGAATGTGACGACGCGCTCAACTCATGATTGGATAGGATTCACGATTATAAGTTCACGATACGATTCTTTCACGTTTTGGCCTCTTAATTTCATCCTAAATAACACAAATTAAATAAAACATTAATAGTTCAATTTTGAACCACAATTTCACATCAAAATAACTAAATACATTGATAAACAAGTGAAATCAAAAGGTAGATTACGCCCTAGGCCGTTTTTAAAAATTGCATTGCGATTCACTTTTTTTTTCATCTTAACAGGTTGAAATCTTTACACATATATATCAATTTCTAACCAATTGACGATGCATCGTTACATCCCTACCGTGTTTGTTTACAAAAAGACACATTGTACCTTTTTAAATGAATGCGTAAATAAATAATTAACACAGGATATACTACTTCACCTTCAAGTCTTTGGAGAAGTTTGGGTGAACCCCAGCATTTCTCTTCCTGGAGGTTTTCCTGTACTGAATGACTTTTTGCAGTTCATTCTTCAGGACTGAAGCAACACACACACACACACACACACACACACACACACACACACACACACACCTTGGTTACCATCTATCATATTTGACCACTGAAGCAAATAGCTGCTTTAAATCAGCTCCTGTCTCGTGTGATGGGATGTATTTGCGCTTGTGGCAACTGTTTGTAAGTCATCATATAGACAATATATTGGATTGAGCCCATACATATATTCCCTTGACAATGAGATTGAGCCCATATATTCCCTCGACAATAAGATGATAGTGTTTCAACAAAGTATACTAAAACTGTAATTACACAAAGATCTAGTAAATGTTGCTATCGTACTTTCTCACAAATAACTTGCGTTGGCACAAAAAACGTTGGGTCAATAATACAGTCATGTCAGCAGATTTGAGAACAACAGTCTTTGGACGCAGTAGTAAAATGTGATCTACTCACCATCTACTTCTGCGGTCAGGCCTTTGATGGATGCTATCCAACATAGAGTAAAAAACAGTGACACACAGAGAAAATACAGGTTTCATTTAACAGACCTCAATTGAAAAGTGGCACACAGATTTCTTACAGCTTTGATCAAATCTTGATTAGCAAATACCTCCAGGGACAGTTTCAAATTCTGCCAACTCCTGAGTAAAAGTGGCCAGGCACGGTTCATGCAACATAATCTGCTCCACAAGGGCATGGGCCAAGGTGAACTTCCTGTCTCTCCCACGGAGCTGGGAGAGCTGGGAAAGGGAGAAAACACAGAGTGAATAAAGGCCACGGCCTGTACGAACCTTTATCTCCCTGCTATACAGCACAAGGCTGTATGACACAAAGAAGCAAGACACGAGAACTGTAATATCTACACTTGTGTGTGCTGCTGCAAAATGTTTCCTTACTGAAAGCCAGGGAAAGAATAGTTGGAATGTTGAATGTAAACTCCTATATCAGTGACTAAATGTACAGTTTGTAAATTCCAAGCATGTGTAAGGTTTTTGTAAATCTTTTTTTTATTTACTGAAAGTAGTAGCAGGACTAACCGTGAGTGCTTTCATATATTTGGATAACATAGTAATGATGGCTCTAAAATTCAAGCCATGTTGTGCTTGATGGTGCCACATAATTGAAATGCAAGAGGGACCTCTCTAACCTTGTGGTAGTCTTTTTCTAGGTTATGTTGTTTACCAATGGCCCAGCTAGTCTCCGAGGACTACATGTACAAGACTCGCACAAGTATTGACGCTTACAAGTAAATACAATTTTTAAAGAAAACCTTGATGCATTTTTCTTGGAAGCAGTCGGCCATTAATTTGATGAGAGTCTGTCTCAAGCAGAAACAGTTTACTATTCTCATTTGGACCTGGAAACACCTCTGAGGGAACAAGAGGCCTCGGCTTCATTAAATGTTGCAGAGGACGTTTACTTCTGTGCCAAGAGCACTGCCCCTTAAACCTTCCCAGTAGTGGCTCAAACTTAAATCAGAGAAAGGCTGAAAATACTCCTACAAACCCCAGACAAGACTTAAAACCATACATCCAACAACTACTGAACCTTAATAGGAGTGGTTTATCTTTTTTGGGAAATATGCTTATTCGCTCTCTCGCCGTGAGTTTGATGAGAAGATTGAGACTACTCTCGTATCTGTACGGTAAATATGAACTTAGAGCCAGTTAGCTTAGCTTAGCACAAAGACTGGAAACGGGAAAACAGCTAGCCTGACTCTGTCCAAAAGAAACAAAATCCACCAACCAGCACCTCTTCAGCTCACTTATAAACATGTTATGTCTTGTTTGTGTACTCGTCGTACACTACGAGGTGTGAAAACAGCATGTTGTGGTTTTACACGGATTATGTGCTGGACTATTTCTAGAATAGGCATTGTGACTTCCTGAAATACGTCATCATTCTGAGGAGAGATTTCAAAAAATCACTGCTCTGGGCCAAGAAATAGCTCTGGTTTGCTTGAAATGTTCATTTGTTAAATTCGTTATCTTTGGACAGAGCCAGGCTAGCTGTTTCCCTCTTTTTCCAGCCTTCATGCTAAGCTGTCTCCTGGCTCCAGCTTCATAGTTACCAGACAGATATGAGAGAGGTGTCAATCTTCTCATCTAACTCTCGGCAAGATATGCATGTCTCCCAAAAAAAGATCAAACTTTCCTTTAAAATAAGCCAGAAAACAGACTTTCTGCATTAATCAAAAGATCCACTGACTGACTGCTTTAGTTAAAGATGGTTCACTTGTAAGAGATTCAGCCACGAGTGGCCGCACTTTGTGCAAAGTTTAATTTCTCCTGTGATGCCAGGTAGTTACGCAACTGTCAGAAGGACTGTGTCAAAAGACCTGAGTGAACCTGAGCAAGAGAGAAAGTTGAAAAAAGATGCAGAGAAGCCCTGCTGTGTATATCAATGAGTAATCTTATTAGCCCTGTGCTGCAACTCGATCAAAGGTCAGGCAACAGTAGTGGAGTCACACTTTAGTTAAGGAGGAGAGGCGGAATCCCTTGGCCTTTTCCTTCCTGGCGTTCTCGTTGAGGTAATTGCCAATGGCGAGGAGGTACTCCAGCACGGAAACAAATGACCTGCTGTTGTTCAGCTGCGTGCACATTCTGATCTTCTGGTTAATCAGCTGGAAGACAAACAGGGGCACACAGCAAAGTCATTTTCTTTCTGTAATCCAACATTCATTTCTCCACACAACAACTTTAAATGCTGTTAGGCTGGAGCTTAGTCAGGGGCTGTCTGTGCTGATATATGTAGACAAAAATAACCCAAGGCTTTACTATTTTACATTATAATAAACAGCAATCTCACAACACCTCATTTGACCTTAAAATGAATCATCAGGGCCTTGTTGTTTGGCGCGATCATTATTTGGTATGCAATTGTGTCAAGTACAAATATCCCTCTAGAATATCGTACAATTTCCCTGCCTAACCAGTTCTGAACAGATCCTGTGAATGTGGATAGAAATTATACTGAAAGTCTGAAAAGAAATAAAAGTGGGATTTCAGGTTTTGCCAATGGGGTGTTGGAGGAAAAAGGAGTGGATGCCATGGGAGTCGTAGTCCTTGACAAAGAGTTAGCTTTTCCAAACAAGGTCCATGCCAGCCAGCTACAACACTCCCACCATATGCTCCTGTTTTAAGAATAACTTCCCAAAACCTTGTGGGACTGCCTCAATTACACAGGCGAGAAAGCAGATATGCAGCTACATTATATCTACTGTCTTTGCAGAGGACCATGTGTACCATCGTGGAAAACGACTGTAGTTAGTATGAAGCATAAATGAGACAGCTCAGCTCGTTAGATTGAGTAACCTGCTTTCAGAGTCCCTTCTGATTTGATATCGAGGTTAAATTGGACAAAAATAGGCGTAGGCATGATCTCTACTTTCAAAATAAATGTTAAAATGTTTTGGATGATTCATCTTGATCTTGAGGGCATGGTTGTTGGTCATAACCATGCTTGGTCTTAGCTAGCAGAGCAATATCATTGAAGGATGTGTGTGTTTCAGCTTTGTTTACATTCCTGAAAGAGCATGGCTGTGCTTTAATGTATTCATTTCTCTCTCGCCCTCTACCTCAGATCAGGATCTAACAACGCAGGTGAGGGAGGTGTGAGACATTGAGGCTGGAATCCAGTCGGCACTGTTTCATCCCCAGCATGGAAGATGTTTTTTTTTTTACAGAAAAACTCAGGGCTATGTGATGCTCTTCATCAAAGGTGAGGAAGTTAACCAGCCATGCATTTGCCAAAATACATGCAAAAAGATAGTCTTCATCCTTGAAGTCTCTTGTAAAATAAATAAAGCACATGACTTGTGTGTGGCTCGTCCAACTAAGTTTTTGAGGGTTCTGGTATTTCACCCCGATGGGCGTGGTTTTGCAGGATGCAGCAGTGCACGCTGGCCATCTCATCTCCGCTTAGGCGAACTCCGTGACCATCAGCCCGTGCCCTGAGTGCACAATCATACTTTACATGATAATGTGCATGCACCTTTGAATGAAGAAGAAAAAATCCTGAATAATTTTGGGTTGATGAAAGTGTGACATTGTCACCGAGTGACAAAGTATGGGCTATTTTTATTTCTTAAGCTTAGGAAATTAGGCAAACTGGACTCAATAATACACACTTATAAGATCTGTTTATTAAATGCATGTCAAGTATGACAGACACAGAAAATTACAGAAAATCCATTTATTTGCATTCGCTTTCCTATCATTTGTATATTAAGTCTCACACCTATGATAGTCTGCCTTGTAAGTTTTTTTTGGCTGTACATCTATTAATGCATATGCAATTAATCAATAACTGAATACAGACCCCCCCATCTGAATGTACTATTAATGCACTATTTAGTTGTTGCCTACACATTTTCCAGTATAATGTTATGATGGTTAATTTGAGAATTTATCAGCAGTCGGGTAAGTCATTTGAAAATCTGTAGGGAAGTCTAGTCACGGTTGCAGCGATACCAGCAGTACAAGGAGCAAATCGTAAATCGATTATCACAAAAAAACAAAATATAATCTCTGTTAGAAATTACAATTAGGCGTAAGGTCTCCTGCGGGTTTACTCTTGGGGTTAAGGCAAAGATTAGGTTATTAAACGACTTTTTAGGTTATGGTTTTGCTAGCTTATCCAAAAAGTGACGAGACAACCCAATGGGAGCACACTAGTACTTGACGGTTGGTGAGAATAGCAGTTATAGTGGTTCCCATGCAAATGCATGACTGGTAAACTTCTCCACCTTCATTAAAGGCCAGCGCATCCCCGCTTTCCTAAGCCTTTGGTACCTTCCAGGACCATAATGGGGCTAGATGGAGGCAAATCCACAGCTCAGTATTTTATTACAGCTCCTTATCGCTCTGTATTCGCAAACCCACTTTTTAGCGATCCACTCAAATCTGAAGGAATTGATTTAAACCTCTCTCGTGACTATATGCCAGGCACATTTTCTGTCGTACTCGGAAATATGTCACATTGAAGAAGCTAAAGATGTGCTTACTTTTGTTTTCATTGTGACAACAAAACCAAAAAAAAAAGCAAGAGCAATTAACAAAACTGCTGAAAAAGCAGCTTTTGGTTTTACCATCTCAGCCTCAGGGGGTGCGTGCCTCCCTGTCCAGAGCTCTCGCTGTCTACTGCATCACTAGCTATGGTTCTGTGTCTTTGCCTCTCTTATTTATATTTGGAAATGGCTGCACACAGAACACAGTAAACCGTTTAAAGAAGAAGCCAGGGCCACAATGCAGAATAAAACCTGACATCCTGGCAGTGAGATGAAGCACCAACAAGCACGTGATAGGTGAGAAACATCCCCCCAGGTGGTGGTGGTGACTTCTCTATTTTCTCTCATAAAGCCTCTATGTCCGTCAAGTGGCGAGTAAATCCGCCTTAATATACGGGCTTTAGGAAGTCTGTCGTGTCAGAGAATTGACGGATTTAGAGTGTTCTGCACACCTTGTATTGTACCTGCACGCAAATACCAAGGTTTGATCAACAAATGATCTTTTTTATAATTATATCTAAGCTACAACTCAGCAGAAAGAGAAACGACACCAGGAAGAGAAAAAGCCAAGAATGAATTAAAACTTCATGAAATTGCTAATCTGTTTTTTGTCGAGTAATCTTGCCAGCACACAATGTGTTTGTCTTTTGGGTTTTAGACAAAGAAGAAATTACCGCCACAGTCTATGGATTACAGTGCCATCATTCTTATCCATTGTTTCTCTTCATTCTCAACAGTCAGCAGACAGGAGATTAGGACTGAAGCACTGATGCATGAAGGAACAGAGGATTGAGAGAATCACATGAAATAAAAAATAAATAGATAAATAAAAAAGATCGGGAGCTGGGAGGTATTCTTGTGTGACTGCAATATCTTCACACCCTGCAGTCCCCGATGCCAGCAAACCACAATCCTCTATAAGAGATAATGATTAGTCTCACTAATGATTAACCTGAAATCATCAGATACTACAAGCTTAAACCATTTGTCTGTATGTGTAAGGGTTAAGAAAATGCAATATAATAATAATAATAATAATAATAATAATAATAATAACTTAAAAAATACCAGGGGACCTAATGTGATTTACAAATAACCAAATCGCAGAGATGCTGATTCGCATGTGATTAATATTATCACTAGGGCTGTTGTGATTAATCGCATGATTGTCTAGTTAACTCGCAATTATTGCAAATTAATCACAATTTTTTTTAATCTGTTCTACATGTACATACTATTTATCACTTAAATAAATAAAGTGTCTTACTACTTTAAAGTCTCTATCCACAGCACTTAAAGAAAACTCACTTTCAAAGCTCTCTTTATTTCCTTCTTCTCCTTCCAAAACAGCCAGGAGTTGAGTTTTCATGAAAACATATTATGGTGTGTTAACTGCATGTCAAATTAACCAGAGCACACAAGGCCATATGACCAGTTGCTGACTAGCATTTTAAAGGCTATATTTAAACGGAGTCCAACCATAGACTGTAGGCTATATGAAGAAAATAAAACACACACACAAGAGTGAATGTATACATTCACTCCAGCTAACTTGACGGTGAAAAATGAGGGCAAAACAGCATCACCGATCTATTTTAACCGAATATTCTCTGTCTAGCTCAGCTAAAAACTGTGTCGTTCACTACCGAGCCTGTTTGTAACAGGTAGGCTACCGGCAACGTGATCTTCACCTGTTCAACTTTACCAGATAGTATGCGACTGTCCTGCTATTATTACAGACACGTGAACTGACGTGTTCCATTTACCTCAAAACTCAGAAGCTGGAGCTGTGAATGACGTCACACCCAAGTTGAATGCGTTCCATTTAAAGTCAGATTTTTCATTGTGTGGGTAGCTCTAGCCAGGTTAGCCATCGTTAGCAATACCAGTTGATAACAACGCATTACGCTGTTTTTGTGTGCATACAAACAGTGTAACAACATGTCCACAGAAGTTGGACAGGACTGTGTGTATGACTGATTTAGTGAGACACAAATAAGACAGAAGTGCTAATAACTGTATGTTACTACAGCTTTCATTGCTGTTGATGCACAGAGCAGCCATGTTGGATTTTGAGCTCGGGGTACTCGGAGATTGTCCGATTTCCCAACGTGTTTCCGACTATGACCTGGGAAATTTTGACCTCCGAGTACAAATGGAACGCACTATAACCACAGACAGTTGCCTTGCGCACGGCCTCACGGCGGCGCGCTGATGGGAGTGAACAGGGGGAAACACTGGAATGGATTTTTGGCGTTACTATAAAAAGAACGAGAAACACCGATGTATGAAACTGCCAATTAGATTAACTTGCTTATTTATTCGAAGGTGCCGGAACGACATTCCGTATTGTTTCCGGCCCACTGTAACCCCTGGTTACTGCTCACGGAAGTATTTTATTTATTTTTTTACTGCTGCATCGTTTCCCAATTTCCCAAACTACGGAGCGGTCAGAGGCCCAGATCACGGAACACGCATGTGTTCATCACGCGCAAAGAAATTAGTGCCGTCAAAAAAGAAATTATTATATTATAGAAGTTATTATTATTATTCATTTTGACAGCCCTAATTGTCACACAACCTCTGTGTTTGGGGAAATATGGTAGGTATTATAGAGTCTGCAGTGGAGTCTTTACTTGACTAATTACAGACATGGCAGATTTGCATGGGATTAAGATCACAGACGACCTTTGCATTATTTCAAATGACTAGAGGTCCCCAGGTAATACTAGTCCTGTGCGAATAGGGATTTTGTGCATTTTCTTTATTTTATTTTATCTGTATTCATCGAAGAGTGCTTGTCTTTGAAGAGACTCCAGAAGCTTGTTGAATGAAATTAAATTGATGAATTTTTCCACAGCTCTCCCCAGTGAGTACCCCAAAGTGGGTTTTTATTGGGTTTCTGATCAAGTTAAAAACTTGGTTGTTTTTTTTTTTTACACCACCTGCATAAAAATGGAACTTGATTTGATTAAGCTCTATCTTTTCTTCTCCATCAAATGCAGAGGTGGCTGTTTTCAAGACTGTTAACCATCCAGCAAATAGAATAGAAACTACTTCACCCACCACTTCAAACATCAAACTCAAACTGGAGGGAAAAAAGCTTTCACGTGTTAATGTCAGCCTGTCCCCAGATCTTCTTTTCATTTATGTCTAAAGCCACGAAGGATCTGAACATTAGCATTTGTATTACGGAATAAATTTGCATGTTTCATGTTTTCCTTATGTGCCCTGGAGGCTGCGCTTTTACCCTTTTTATTTTTTTTTTTTTTTTTTTACAGCTTGTAGGAATGTACGAAAACAGTCCAACATCTGATTCAACCTTTGATTTGACTCCGAAGGTGATGGAGTAAACTCACAGGCTGCAGGTCGTTCATGCTGATCGGAAGCTCCCTCAGAATCAGCAGCAGGTCGAGCTGCATGCTCAGGCAGGGGATGTTGCACATCTGTAGCAGGGAGAAGAGGTGAGCATAATAAGCTTTGTCTATGCAGACGAGAGTGCAATTATCACATCATCACACAGCCTATTTCCATGTGATTATTCTGAATTATCCAAAAAGTAGCGCTGCAGGGAGATAAAGTTGTTGGATGGCTTCAGCTTGTTCTCACACACTCAAGTTCTTTCAGGCAAAAGTAAAGTGCTGCAGGCCTGTCGACAGGCTGATTTAACAGAGGAACTGAAGGCTTGACACCTTGAAACGATTGGCTGAGCTGCCTAGTCGACCTTTGAGTCGGTGCTAACCTCTAATAAATCATTCCACATTGTCAGTCTGTCTCGCTCATGCTCAGATACCGTCTCCCAAAAGCCAAAGGGCACTTGGTCTGACGGATTGTTACGGAGCGATATTAGGATTAGTGTTAGGAATCAAAACCATGTAATCACTGGGCTATTTAAAAAAAAAAAAAAAAAAAAAATGAAAATCAAAAAAAACACAAGAATGTCATCCTCCACATTCTCGAGCACCGTGCCCGTCTTGTCACATTTTCTGACACATTTAAAAATTCTAATGCAAGGTTAACAGATCACACTGATTCCATGCCAAGGTAACAATCTGGGAAGAAACGATTTCTCCTGGGCTAAAAGTGTGTTCACACGTTAGTCACTGAGTTTAAAGTCACATTCTCAGTTACATTGCTGACTTTAACTCACATCCGTAATCAGAAAATCTCATGTCTGAAATCTGAGATTTAAAAAGGAATGCTCTTGTGTAGGATTTGTGCTTTGGCACAGCACAGGATTTAAATTGCTAGAGAAAATATGACAGGCATAATTTATGTAATAACATACAAAGACCTCAGATAGAGTGAAGTGCTATACTCTGAGGGAAGCCTGCAAAGCATTATAAGGATTTGATTTGTCTTAGGGAAGAGGTCAGTGCTTCAACACTAATATGCTTTTAGTTTTCTTTAATGGTAACGTTTGTTCTCATATGCCACTCTTGTGTCCTCCACAGACATCTTGAGAGGAAAGTAATTATTCACAACTGTTGAATAATTTCCAATGGTCTAATGGAAAACAAAACTTAAAGGGACAGTTCACCCCACAATTAAAAATACATATTTTTCCTCCTACCTGTAGTGCTATTTATCAATCTAGATCAGGGATCTTCAACAGGGGGAACGGGACCCCTAGGGGGTCCTCAGAGTCAATGCAGGGGGGCCTCCAAATTATTAATTTTCGAAAGTTTTTTTGAAAATTAAAAAGTCTAAACATGGAGCCAACATATTAGCAAATATAAATCCCCACTGCTTACTGGCCTATAGGTAAGGTAGTCACTAAGGTAGCCATCCACAGATACAGTTCATCCTAAGACGATACTCTGTGCCTACATGTATGTTTAACATTAAAACATGATTTATAAAATCATGCCAACAATCATTAGGCTATTTTAATAGCTTAGTATTTTATGCAGAAACGATATGTATATAGATGTATAAAGGCTTCAGGGCACCCTACATGTTATTGTAGGCCCAGTTTAAGATGCAACTTCATTTTATACAATACATGTAGTAGGGGGGTCCCTGCTCTATCTCTCTTTCAATAAAGGGGTCCTTAGCTTAACAAACGTTGGAGACCCCTGATCTGGATAGCCCTGGTGTGAGTTGTGTTGGAGCTATCAGCTGTAGAGATGTCTGCCCTCTCTTGGCTATATTGGAACTAGATGGCACTCGGCTTGTGGTGCTCAAAACGCCAAAAAAATCCATTTGAAAAACTCGACAGCAATGTCTCTTTCCAGAAATCAAAGACCCGGTTGAGATATTTTAGTCTGGACCAAAGTGGCCGATCAACCAACAGATCAACTGTCAGACCAGCATTGCAACCAACATTAGTAGAGCCATGCCAGTAGCGTGGCTAAAAAGCGCTAAAGCAAAGCCCTAGCAGACACGTTGGTAATATGCACGTAAGGGACCACGCAGTGCGGGACAGGGAGCAGCTGAGGTTGACAAATCCTATGCGTCATGTGGCGGACACTTCAAGTAATAATGATGCTGAAAATTGGGATAATTCATAAAGAATGTGTCAGCCCTTTCGTTTTCTTTAATCATTGAATGGGTTTTAGGGGGAGAATATGCGGAATGACTAAAAATTGCAGAACATTAGATTTTGAAAAGAAAAAAAAACCTCAAAGGAGTGAGCATTCACCTCTAATCTTAGGAGTTTCAAATAATTACAATTTCATCTTCTATTATGTGCAATATTTGAATACCTGTTTTAGTTGGCAGCAGTAAAAAAGGCTAATTATGTTGTCTATTTAGTGGTGTTCAGGCTGACTGCAGTGTAGCACAGAAGGCTTGAAAGTACATGAGGTTTCCATAGTCAATGCCACCCTTATGTCTCTTACATATGAAATCCTAATGACTGGTGTCAATTCTTCCAGAAAGGCACTGTGGGCTGATCCTGCTGTTCATCTGTTGCCCCTTCTGCAGCCTTAAGCTAACCACACACAGGCCAGAGATCTGCCAGGCATGCTGGGAGGTGATAACTAGATGAATGGTAAGAGCTTGTCATGACACCCACAGTGTGTGAATGAGGAGGAAGGTGGACGTCGACTCAACAAGCCCTTCCTAAAGAAAGTGCTACATGAGCAGAAGCTGCGTTAGATTCTGCTTGGTTCATGCTGCCACCAGTCAAATTCAAAGGAAATTACCATCGTACTTCTGGTAATCATTATTCTAGTTAATATGGGGAAATAAAAAGCGTACCTCCAGCATGTACTGATCCACAATATGCAGCTCTGTCACAGGTCCCTTGTGGGATTTGTACATTTCCACATCATCCAACGTGGGGACGTACCTTGAACATAAAAAAAAAAAAAAAAACATAATATCACTGTTCTTGTTAGATGCCATAGTAGTTTTATTTTTTAAAACAATAAAAAAAAAAAAATCTATATAATAGCAATGACTCCTCTACTCAAACAACGGCTCCCTTTCAAAAGTCTGTGCTCTCGGTGCGACAATATCACAGCATCATGTTCCATTTAACATTATCTTATCTTTAATATCACAATCCAAATCCTGTCCATAATGTTAACTACTCTTATGGAGCGCAGAGAAATGTGTTGGTGAGCAGGCCAGTGTTGGGCAAGTTACTTCCAAAATGTAATACATTATTGATTACTAGTTACTGTCATTTGAGAGTAATTAGTTACATTACAATATTACTGTCTCTGAATTGTAATGCTTTACACTACTTTTGCGTTACTTTTGAGTTACTTTCACCAAAATAAAAGCGGAAGTATGACTTGGCAGGTAGCTTGTGAATTTCACCCTTATCCACTTTTATACATCATAATTTATTCATATTATTTTTGTATTATTAATCTGAAGCTGCAAAGTAACTAAAGCTATAAAATAGCCTACTTGACTCTGAATTGTGGTGGAGTAGAAGTAGCCTAATGAGTAGGATTAAATTAAAACACTCAATTAAAATCACCTTACAATTGAATCGAAGTAGCGTACGGTATCGTTACTTTCCACCACTGATAAAATGTTATGACATTACGTGTAGCAAGACTAAACGTTATTTCCCGACATGTTGTTATCTGTCAGTTGCTCAGGCACATTGCTGTCGGCACTGATAGGACACAGATGTCCCTAGCCTACCGTCTCTGGTTCTGGGGGGTTATGGGGGGTGTCAGATTCATGGAAAAGAGATGGAAAACTGCTTTGTAATTAAGGATTAAAAAATCACTCATGCTGATTAACGGGGCTCAGCAGGAGGACATGCCGCTCCATCAGAAATGTCTCTAAATGCACAGACCAATTATTTTAGAACATTTTAGTTCTGATAGTAAGTTAGTCAAAGTCACCTTAATATCAGCTAGGAAAAACCAATGGTCGATCGTCCCTTCAATTGTTGATATACGAGTGCCAATCGATACAAGCCTAGTCTCAAAAATTTAGCTCATTCTGTATTTATAAAGTTTATTTATTTGCATGCTATGTTGAAAATATAAATATAGGCTGATTAATACTAATTTATACGGCTCTTTTTTTTTTTTTTACATATTTGAAAAGCCACATTTGTTTCTTTATAATCCAAAACACATAAAGTCCTTATATATCCAACAGAAAAAAAAGAAGAAAAAAAACATACCTATAGATTCATTTTAAAAAGGCATGTGGCCATTTTTCTTTTCCTTTCACACATGCTTTCCCATTTTGACCTTTGCCTCTTTATGCTATACATGGTCTTTAGCTCCCTCCCTTGGACTGATGCCATTACATTGATTTCCAGTGACCCAGAGTATGGCAAGTGATTAAAAGCCAAGTATAGCGCTGATGGTCCTCGTCTCGTCAGCTTCTATAAACAGCAAGACGCTGATGGGAAGAGCCATTTACTGGCTTGCACTGAATTTGAACCTCGCTCATCTTAAATTGGACTTCCTCCGTCTGTCATTTCAGTGCGTTGTGACCTCAAACCAAAGGCTTTCACTTTTTCATGAGCCAGGCTGCCGCTGGAGTAGCACCGGCCATTAATATTGCAGCACCTGTTGGGAATGGTTCTTTCAAAATTGTATTCCTCAGGCCTACACCACAGCACATTCAAATATATATTATTATGTTTTCATAGAATAAATAAAATCCTCCACACGGTACATTAGATCACTCGTGCCTCTCAGGAGGTCAGCATTCAAAGCCACTGAGTAAACTGCAGTTAAGAGTCAGGAAGCATTTTACCCATTTCCAGTTCACATTCCCAGGGGCATGTCAATAGTTTCCATCTCCGCAAATAACCAGAAATAAAAGTTTTATTAGTAAGCTGCTCTGGTAAAAAGATTCTGGCATCTGCTCTTTACTATTTAAAAAAACGACTGTTGTGTAAACCATGTGTCGACATCACATGAACTGGCAGTGGTTTCACATTGTCCTGATTGTACCATGCACTCACATCCCTACTGTAGTTGAAGATTTGCTAAGCTGCTAGATCTTCAAAGATTTTCTTCCCTGCCAATGAAAACACACATCAACCGCTCATGAATTCAGGTGCAAATAGCCGCTCACCTCTCGGCTTCAGTTGTGACAGTATCAGGAATGAATACTGTGTATACAGTGGGGATTTTTTTGGCACAAAGTCATACCTCCTCAGAGAGCTGAGGTGCTCATCAGACAGGCCTCCATCTTCCTCATTAACGATGAACAGTTTGTCCTTCAGCTCGCCCGGTTTCACCGGAAAACTTTTGAGGAAAATGTCTAGAAGAACAATAGATCAAAAAAAGTCAACACACTCAATGGTACATGAAAGCTTTTCTCTTGACAGATAGTCTTCTTATCCTGCGATGAAATGACTCAAAAAGCATTCGGAAGACAAAGGGTCCTTTGCTTAATTACGTTCCCCCAAATGCCTAAGGGAAATGCACAAATTTGTATTCTATCAAGTCTGATTTTTTTTTATAGAAAATGCCTCTGCATAATTCACGAGCTGTGAGAAGCATTTATTAGGAGCCAGCTTCAGGAATTTCAGGCATGTATGTAGGCATGTATGTGTAGGCACTGGTTTGGAAGTCACGTCTAATTCTCTTTTATTAAAGTGTGAGGTTGTCAACTAACTTGTGATCAGATTTGTATTTCTGGCACAGCAAACATTTGCCCTTTAATTTCAAATGCTGAAAATACTGTGTAAAGGCCGTTACAGACCAACCAGATGGCAGAAAAGGCAGTTGGACTGATCACTCTCCCCGAGTTGGTCAAAAAAGTGCCTCGGAACACACCAAAGCGACGAGACGTAATACGGCACCATAACAGCAGGCGGCGCTAATCTGTATTGTCGCCCAAAAAATGAAAACCGGCAGCTGATTGGATGAACGCGTCAGGTGGGTCTGGCTGCCGCTTCCGGATTTTAGATTTTTAAATCGGCCATTAATGGCGACTCATTCAGAATCTCATATTGTACTAAGATAGTTCACCTAAACGTGTTTCTAAAAACATTTTAAGCGAGAGAGGCCATGCAGTTCATTTCAGATCGACAAAGGTCAGTTTAAAAGATTTTTGTCAGATTTTGAGAGGCTAAGCATTTTTTGGATGATTCGGACCTTCGGACCAAATACAGGAAGCTGTGGCAGGCTATCATTGTGTTATAAGACCGGGGAAGCTCCTTTAAGGAATAGCTCGGTGCTTAGTGTGTAGTCTACATGAGTGAGTGAGTGACGGTGAATGTGCTCAGAGCAGACCGCTGTCGGCTGTCAGAGCTGAGAATACATCAGCAGTTTACTTGTTAAGTGGTAGTAAATGTACAGTGTAGGTTTCCGTTTGTCTCTGAATAAATTCTCCAGAAAGAAAGTTCCCGTGTCTTTGCTTCTCAACATCACAACAAAACAAAAAGAGCCGCGGCAGTAGGGGAGAGCAGCAGTCAGCTGAAAAAACTCAGACACAGAGAGAGGATACAAGACAGATATACGAGACACAAACCAATCAATTATAAGTATCTGGAGACGCAGCTCACGTATGTGATGACGGCAGGACGTAGTTTTGTCACGTATAGATCTTTAGTGCGCTTGCATAACTGCAGTGTGAAACCAAAACTTACCGGATCAAATGTATACAATGTAAAAAAACATGAACCTTGGTCCGGACCTTAGTTCGGACTTTCATGTGTGAAAACGCCCTTAGTCATGCTCATCCCTCTTGCCATTTCCAGATGAGTCCCGACTGCCCCGTCTCCGACTGAGCATGTCAGGTCGGCCAAAATGAAGGCCGACAGCTCCTCCAACGGACGACGGCACGGAACACACCGAACAGACTCGAGTCACTGACCTCGCCAGACTGTCCAACGGCCGATTATCGGCTCTGTGTGTAGTGCGAAAGGAATACTTTGACATTTTCTGAAAGTTTTCTAGTCCACGTCACTATCTGTTTTAATATGAAGTGTCGCACACTCTGGCTCCACATGCATATAGAGCCAGAGTGTGCATCCCTTTTTGCTTACTCTCAAGTCTACTTCCAGTGATCAGCACCGCACGACAGCCCTTGGTGGGCATTACTTTTCCATATTTTAATATGAAGCTACAGCCATTGGCTAGTTAGCTTAGCATAAAGACTAGAAAT
>NC_135861.1:28157830-28255330 GCF_031162955.1 Sander vitreus | reverse complement strand
GTGTGTGTGTGTGTGTGTGTGTGTGTGTGTGTGTGTGTGTGTGTGTGTGTGTGTGTGTGTGTGTGTGTGTGTGTGTGTGTGAGAGAAGGAGAGAAACATTTTTCTTTTCATACATGGCTATGGAATCTGAATCCTGAGGTGAAAACAGGCAGTTATCACCTTTGGTCTGATTCTGTTTATTGTTTTAAAAAGCTCTTATTGATTGTCTTTTCAATTGTTTATAGTAAAGGCCAATACAACTACAGTGGTGTAATGGTATGTAAGTTCATTTACTTAAGTACCGTACTTAAATTCAAATTACAGGTATTTGAGTATTAGCATTTTGTACTACTTTATACTTCACTACAACAAAAAGGAAAATCTTGTTCAAATTAGCTTCACCTTGACCAGCTATTACAATGAATGCATCCACAATAATAATCCAATAACATAATATATAATAGTATTATCTGGATTATGGAAACTTTTACTTTTGATAGTGTAATTACACTTTGCTGATACTGAATACTTTGACTTGTAATGGAGTATTTTTGCATCATGCTTTTTGCATGTGTTATCTGTACGCATTTTGAGCTATCTGCATGTATGTCTACGCCGTATACAGCACGTTGCATTTTGAGCAGCTATCCGCGTGTATCTCTACGCCGTATACAGCAGACGGGTTGCAGACTGATCTCAATAAGTGGCATATGTATGGCACGCCAATTCGTATGCCATTTTGGCGTGTTATCAAGACACAGACATCATGTCTTTTCGGATGGTTGGGTTTAGTAAAACAATAACGGGGTTGGGTTTAGGAAAAGAAGAACGGGACGGTTGGGTTTAGGAAAACAATAACGGGGTTGGGTTTAGGAAAAGAAGAAAGCGATGGTTGGGTTTAGGAAACGTGACACGCGGGACACGATCCCCGGTCTCCTGGGTGAAAGTCCTGTATCGTTTGACCCATCCACCACCCCAACCAAAGTCCCTACGCAGATTTTCGGGCTTTATCCCTAACCCTACTTTCATTAAAGAAAAGGATCTGAATACTTCCACCGCCACTGCTTGATGTCACTTTCTATATCAGTGTTAGGAGAGAGTTGGAGAGACAGAATTCCCCTTGTTCTTCAAATGTCTACATTGTTCTAAAGCTTGCAACCGAAAGATGCGTGGCCTCAGGTTGCCTGCAGGCTGTCATCACTCAGCTCCTGCTCCTGACACAACCAAAGTTTCCAGGTCAGGGAGGAGCACAAACTCCGAATACTGGGATATTCTGTATCAAGAGAGGAAATCACTGTCGTTGTCCCTCAGATCCCCTATCCATATTTTATGAACATGTGAACTCTAATTATGTCGCCGGTCTGCACACTCTCACTGATTGCATTTAGCAGCCCACAGTGTCTGCGCCTGTTGCAGCTTTGGAGATGTTCTTCCCTGGCTTGGCTCTTAACACATACAAGCCACGTACACTCAGTTAATCAAAAGTGAAAAGCCATTAGATAAAGAATATGTTCCACTTCACAATAGCTCTGCAGATTGCATGGGCAGTTGTGGCACTGCAGGACTGGTCACACACCGCCCCCTGCAGACACATAGGAGGTACATTCTCTGCCCTTACAGCAGCTGTGACATCATAACAGTCTCAACCATCCGTTTTTAAAGAGCAAAATGGCAGCAGTTATAGGACCTTCCCTTAAAGAGATTCCAGGTCCGCTTGCTTTTAATTGGGCAATTAAAGTCTAATTCATGAAAATGAAAGAGTACACCATTAACACTGCTTCTGCAGAGATCCTGGATACTCTTTTTATGTAGTGCTTCCCTCTGCTGGTTTTATTTCACACCAGCCCTTCTAATTTACTGAAGGAATAAGCTCCTTTATTTGACTTAATCCAGAAGAATGCCTTTTCATTACAACGTGAAAATTTCACTCATTATTAAACACATTGTTGAGCTACTCACTGAAGTTGTGTGCAATCTTCT
Source organism: Sander vitreus (assembly GCF_031162955.1). Classification (NCBI taxonomy): domain Eukaryota; kingdom Metazoa; phylum Chordata; class Actinopteri; order Perciformes; family Percidae; genus Sander; species Sander vitreus. The sequence continues at coordinate 28,253,371 of NC_135861.1, read as the reverse complement.
GGTTGAGCATAATATGCTGCGTGTTGGTCGGCTCAGCCGCGCCAAACGTCCCCAGATCTTTAACGGAAAATTGCTCATATAAGCGCGATGTGTCGATTTCAATCCTCCTGGTGCTTTCTTGTACCCAAAATGATTTTGCAATCTGCCAAGAAACAAATTAATTCAGGAGTGAGACAACTCCATTATACGAGGAAATCAATGTTAACATTACAAAAGAGCAACACTGGGGGAAGCAATCACTGACAGAGAAAACAAAGAATAATTCCCAGCAATGATGCAATGCGAGGAATAATGAAGTAAAACTAAGCTGAAACTGCTTTCAGCGGCTTCCACAATAATTAAACACTGCATTTAAACATGAATAATTCCCACTAATGAGACACTTTGTAAGCTGCATACCTAAATGTAAAAATATGGGTCATTTTGTGTCTTCTGATGAATGACATCTTAACTGACAAGTGTTACCTTCTCTGAGGTGACTAGGTCCCAGTGGAAAGCCTTGGTGCATGGTTTTCCTAACTGCATCGGGAATTTGAAGGCAAAAGGTGGGGGGGGGGGGGGGGTTGGGATGATCGGCGGTGGAGGCCCTTTCACAACTGACGAGCCTGATTCATGGTTAGGAGTCTCTGGGACTTTGGAAGAGGATGTGAGGGCAGTGTTGGAGGTTGAGGGTTGAGGGGAGGTGGGAGAAGATAAGGGAGGCAAAATATCAGGCTTGATAACAGCAGTGTTCTTCATGCTGCGAGGTTTAGGAACAGGCTTTATAAAACCGGCTGAGGGATGACTTTGACTCGTGTCACCGGCTGATAAATTGTCTCCACTGCCAGAGGTGGAATTTTCATAATCAACTGGAGGACAAGTCATATTTATACCACCCAGTCCACCGCTTGACTCAAGATCTGTGTCAGTGTCCTCTGTCTCTTCGGCTATGCTGAGATGTTGTGGACCCTTTGTTTCCACAAACATGTGTTCGCCCTTTGACTTCCTCTTCCAGTCTAAACACAGTTTGTCAATGGCCTGGACCCAAGCATCTCGCTCCCTCTGGACAGCCTCAGGGGGACATGCTTGATCTGGTACAGGCACCCGGAACCTGCAATAAATCCACAATATTTAATTTCCCTCATTAGCTGATAGAACTTTGGCAATTAACCCTCAAGGCCTATATTTATGACATTATTACTCAAACAAGGCTGCATCATAAGTGCAACAATATTTAAAAAAAAATGTTCAATGCATTGCAGAAGAGACTGAAATTACACACTATTACAAGGCTGTGAATTAATTTGAAGACAAAGGGCTAATGTGATGGACAGAATCCATTAACCGCTTGCTCTCTATTTCCACATCTTAATAATCATCTCACTCACTGGTACTCATTTTTGTGGGTGATCAGGGTGAAAGTGTCCAAGCTGTGAGGTTTCTGTACGCTGGTGTCGCCGTCTGACAGGTGAACCACGATGGAAACGGGCACCGTGGATGTCACCTCGCCGTCAGTGGGGCCTTGTCCCCTGAAGGGGATCAGTGTCAGCTGACCTAGGTGGAGCTGGACCTCATATCTGGAACACAATGGAGAGGGTGATGTATGCCACGACAACAGGACCTGAGCTGTGTCCCAAGAACACACTACATACCAAGTGTATTCAGTTTGTACTGTATACTGACTGTCATATAGGCCTACTGTTTCTGCAGTTGAAATCCATGTAGTTTACTGTTTTGTACTACCAACACCGGATTTCAATATTTACTATTGAACCAATAGCTGGTGGACTAACAATGTAAAGCTGACACTGTTTATAAACGACCTTAAACCTTATTGGACATTTCTGTTCAATTAATTATTGGTGGACTGATCTCGTTACTGTTGGACAGAGCCAGGTTAGCTGTTTTTGGCTGTTTTTTACATTCATCTGCTGAAGGGGGAGTCTTTTCTCTCTGGCCACCTTAAATCTCTAAACTTGTGGTCCAGTATGCAATTTACACATGTGAAACACATGCAACACCGAGAATTGACTTTTTCAGTGAAGTATGAGACTTTTCACGTAGGACTTTTCAATGAGGGAGAAGGAGAAGATGTCATTTTAAGACTTTTTAACTAGTTCATTGAAGTTTTTTTGTGAACGAATATGTCAGATATGTCTGGAGAGGGGTTTTGGTTTTTCACTTCCACAGTGTGAGAATAAAACAAACTCAAAACCTGCTAAAATTCACAGTCCTGATAAAAAAAATATATATGTATTTGTAACTGCGAATGTGGGTGTGAACATGTGGCCACAAATCATTTCTCATCACTAACTTTGCTGCACATTCGTTGTGTATCTGTTTTCTAACAGCAGCTTCACAATAACAAGGACACGTCCGTACTTCACCCATCTGAATGATGCCAGGCCACCTCTGTGCAGTAACAAGACACCTTCCCGAAGATTTTGTGATGCTTGAGGCTGCTGAAATGTTTCTGCATCCTCCTCTTCAGGATCATTGTATATGTTCCCATAAATGATCTGATTCACAAGCTGCATCATCTGCTCAAAAAGAGACGATCACCAGTATGAAAAAGTCCCAAGGAAAGCTTCAAAAATAACTGGCCACAAAGTAATACATCGTAATACAAGTACATCTTTGCTCCTCTTAGCACAAATTGTTTTAACGTAAATGACTAATGCCTTACAGAGTTGTACTGACTGAGTATAATAATGGAATCAATGAAGGAAAATTCCTTCTCCGTGTTTTCTTTTTCTTTGTAACTCGGACAAACGCAGTAACGCAACAAATGTGCTGATTTTAACCCAAACCACGATCTTTTAAGTCAATGGTTTTGTTGCCCAAACATAAACAAACTGCAACCGTTTCACAACATTAGCTTGTTTAAACCGCGACCGTTAAGTTTAGACACGAAAAACAGAAAACGCTCCTGTTATTTCCTCTTACTGCTAGGTGCTAGGGGTGCTAATTTATGAAAATGCTTCTATGGGTCATATCAGAGGGTAGGAATAAACAGCCTATTTGGACGTATGATTTGGAGGACTTGTAGGTAAAGCGGGTCGTCCTTTAATAACAAGGTTGGTGGTTTCAACTCCGGCCTGTCTGCATGTCAAAGTGTTCTTGAGCAAGACAATGAACCCAAAGTTGCTCCCAAAAAGCAGGCCAGCACCTTGCACGGCAGCTCCACCCAAATTAAATCCTTTTACCATTTAAATGAAAGAACTGTCAGTGTAATATTCACCTTGTGTTTGTCCTCCAGCGAAGTGGCCTCTAAATCATAATCATGATGTCCTTTAAAGGAAATGGAAAACCTGGAACCCACTCCATCATCACAACTCTTGACAATGGAAAAGGGAAGTTGTCGCTTTACGATTCCTTTACTGATGCTGCACAGCATTTTGGTCTTGAAATCAATCTGGGTTGGTCACAATGAGAGAGGTTATATTACATCTATTGTAACACAGTGAAAATGAGCATACTTGAGCATGTGATATAGTCTTTTCAGCCACGCTAGCGAGCTGATCCACGTTGAAATATCTCAAAAACTGTTGGACGGATTGCCATAAAAGTTTTTACAGAAGTTCATGGTCCCCAGAGGATGAAGCCTGTACTGGTTTTGTTGGTCCTCTGACTTTACCTCTTTAAATCAGGTTCACACATTCATGCACCCCTCTGGATGAATTGTAACCACTGTGGTCATTATTGGATTCATTTTTCATATACCGTAGTACCTTATCAGGTCAATTTTAATGTGTCCAATGCTTTGGTTTCTGACCCCAAAACCTGCAAAACTAAAGACATTCCAATCAGCCTCAGATGTGCTTTGTGTTTAGTGCAAATTAGCAAATGTTGTTAACTAAGATGGTGAACATGGTACACATTATACCTGCTAAACATCATGTTAGCATTGTTGTATTAGCATGCTGAACCGCAAAGCACCGCTGTGCTTAATACAGCTTCCCAGAGCGGCTAGCATGGCTGTTTGATCGTAAAGGTGCCCTGCCACACGTATTTCATTACTTTGTGGTAGTGTCTGAAGTTCTACCATGGACTTTGTAACATTTTTTGTGGAAAAAAATGCCTTGGTTACCTTGTTTCAAGCCATTCTAGCGTGGTATAGAAAGCCTGCAGGAAGACTCAGCTCGATTTGTGCCAGTCCTCATTAATATTCAACGAGCTAAGCTGCTTGACTCTGACTAGCTAACAGCTAGCCAATGAGAGCCTGGCTATCAGCATCCTTTACCCAGCGCAACTGGGCGAGCTCACAAATAGTAATGAGCTCAGGCAACACCACGTCAGACTGACCAGCTTTTATAATTGGCCTGATTTCTCCACTTATTTCTTTTCAGTGGCTAGAGCTGACAGAGGAGGTAGCAGTTCATTTTCACATTCACGACATAACACAAACACATATGGACCTAACATATTTCAAAAAATACAAGGAAAAACGTTTTTGTGTGGCAGGGCACCTTTAATCTTGTTTTTTTTTTTTTTTTAAACTCACCTGAAGAACTCGCTTCTGCCACCTGTAGTGGTTGTGCTTGTAAACGCTGAAGTTGCACTGTGAGGGTTCAGGTTCCTGCAAAAACAGCCAAAAATGCTCAAATGTTAGATATGAATACCTAATGGGAAAACCCCTTTCAGTGAACAATGTAAAAAGATATTTAGGACAGTAATCTTTTTTCGTTCAAGTGTTTCCTGCTAGACAGGCGTAGAACAAAAGTCAGCCACATTCCTTCTATGGGCAAATCAAACTGTCCAATTATTTTTAAAACCAATCCAGCAGGCTGAGCAGCTCAATAATATGTTAACAAGACAGGTTTACAAGTAGGTCATTCGCAAAGCAACATACAAATAATGTATTTAAACTGATTACATGTCAAAGTGGCAGAGCGTTAACAGAAAAGATTGATACCACTTTAATGTGTGTATGTGTATGTGGAGTTGGGGAAAGGTTGTAAACCGAAGTGTCTTTCAGCTCATTGTTTTGGTCAACTTAACTGATCTGGTTCGTTCTGCGTGCTACCTTACCAGAACCAAACGCCTAGTCCCCCATTTTCCTAAAAAATAGAGTAGAAAACTACGCCATACTCAAACTCAGGCCAACATGATAGCTTTGAGATCGCAGCCCACAACCTATTGAGAAATCTTGGTTTAAAATCGTGGTACCTCTTCAGCCAGGTTCTTGTGTTTGACCAGCTGCTCCCTGGCCTGGTTTAGGGCATCCTCGATGGACAACTCTCCGTTCTTCACCTTGTTCATGATGCTCAGCTGCATCTCATTGCTCAACTGAAGGCACGGCAACACGGCAAATAGAGATACATTGTATTATGTGGAAATTGTTAGGTCAATTTTCTTTCTTTTCATGTTTCATGAGGTTAAGCCCTATTGTGAACTAAGTATACTGTATGTGAAGAATTTTGGTGAATATTTCCCAAAATATGCATATTCGTGTGACTAAATCTATCCCCGTAAAGTGTTGCATTTGGTAAACAAACGAATAACATATGGAGTACTACTACAAAGACAATTTCAAACCTTCTTTAGGGCTTTTCCATTTAGCTGACATGCAGTATTTTGCTTTAGCAATATTTCACTGCTTCAGTGTTCTTTTAGATTATGCATGATGAGTGATAAAAGACACAAGATAAGTCAGACTGAGCTCACTGGAATTATAAAGAGGAACCACTGTGTTGCACAGTATAATCAGCATCTGTAAGATGCATGCATTACAGGAACATATTGTCTTCCTTAAATCAGTCATTACCTGTCTGTAAATATGTGTTTCGTTGTGAGAAACTACTACTACAACAGGGAAGTTGGGTTAAATTGAGGAAGTAGTGAATAGTTGAGAGACGCCCATAAACCCAAAGTCCTCTTGCTGCACAGATGTGACAGTAATGAAAGCGAAGAGGGCTGATCTGCAGAAGCATTGGTTTTACACTTACACTTATTCGTGGTGAATTAGAACTTGACATTTGCTATTTAAAAGAATGTATTGCTTGATGCTTGCTTCCTTGTCTATGCATGTAAACTGAAATCTTACCTGTGGCAGGTCCTCAGTGTATCTGTCCATTCTAGATAGATTGTCTTTCTTCTTTGATCCTAAATTTGGCATCATAACTGTTCAGATTTCACGGGAAACATCCATGCAACCGCTCAGTCCATGAAATTAATCCTCTTTTATAGCAAAGATTTTGTTTTTCCGTCATGCAAGAACCCAAACGGAGATCTGCTCCTCTGACTTTGTGAAGGAAGCGAGTGCTGTGATTTGTAACTACCACTGCCTTTTTTTAGTTCAGGTTACACATCAGGTAGTGGCTGTTCGGCCACACCCACAGTAACACACAGGTTTTCTCTGCAAACATTTCCAGTCAGTTTGATATGCTCCTCACCCTGTTTTACCCAGCAGAGAGGGCTAAGGCTGAATCTCATTTCTCTATCTTACCCCTACCCCTTACCCCTAGCCCTTGGTTTGCGCGCTCCCGAGAGAGTAAGTGCTGTCCCAATACTCATTTTGGTCGAGGGGTAGGGCTAAGGGGAAGGGCTATATACCCCTTAATGCCAAGCAAGGACGCGAGCTTACTTGAACAGCAAGGGCTATCCAGATTCATTGCGCAACAAGGAACATGGCTGCCCCATCGACCAGAGCGATCCATAAATGTAAGTATTAGTGTTGTAGCCATTCATTATTGTATTGGTACTGTATTATTGTAAACATGTGTAATTCATTCCTGGGCTCCGTTTCAGAAAGCAGGTTTAGTGAAAACTCTGAGTTTGTTAACCCTGAGATGAGGGAAACTCTGGGTTTTCTGTTTCAGAAAGAGAGGTAACTTAACCTCAGAGTCTGTGAACCTAACCTGGTCGGGAGCAGGTTTTCTTCAAGGGAGGAGACTGAGAGAAACTCGAGGTTTCTTCTCACTCATTTCCTCATTCATTCATTCAGTCTGTATCAGGCGCATTTTAATGCAGTTTGTTATCTGCATGAATAAACATTTAATAAATAAAACGTATTGTTAGGCAGATTATAAAACGTTTTTTTCTCAAACATGTCATGTCCTTTTGTCGACGATCCCGTTGATGAAAAAGCTGTATTACTTCACAGAGAGTTTACGTCGGGAGATGATATTGAGTCCCGACTAAATGTATTTTCATTTCCACATTTTTTCACAGTCCATCAGATATGTAGATACCTTATCCGTCCTCATATCACTAACATCCACCACCGTGGACATGCTTTAACATCCAAGCAGATTATTTGTGTCGCATTACGTGTTTTGCAAACGGCAGTTTTCTTTATTGGTGATGCGGATCATACTGTAATAGTAAAGCCACTGTAGCCGTCAGAAAAGTGTGACTCGCTCTGAAACGTTTTTTAAACGTGTTTTGTATTGTTCCCTGGACACAAACCAGTGAGAGCCATTAAAAATAAAGAAATGATTACAAATTATAGTTCTGTTAATGATCATGGTGCTGCAGCCTCAGAATGGGATTAGTATAGCTTACTTTTTCGCCCGCAGGATTGCACCTAAATGAAATTATAGTTGTAATGCAATTCCAGCTTTCACCAGTAATATTAGCTATCAGTTAGCTGTGATTAAATATGAAAGTAATACACTGTTAATGCTTACGCATTGACTCGAGCAGCAAATTTCTCCCACACCAATTCTCTCTCTGTTGCAGCAGCAGCCGCTGTCTTGCTTTTTTAACGAAATACATGTTCAAACTCATTGTTTGTGCACATGAGTATTTCCGCCGACCCGTTTGTTTGTGGTTGTTACCATGGTGAATTGTAGTATCATGGCTCCATTCATACTGCCTTTTTATTGTGGTGGTGCACGCGCATAAACATACTCGGAGTTGATTGAACCAACTCATATCAGCTGTTCTGGAACCGAAAACTCCCGAAAATACCCAACTTCCCATCTCAGGGTAAATCAACTCAGACATCAGGGTTACACTCAGTTTGTTAAACCCCTGTTCATGCACCTGTACATTGTTGTTGGTCATGATACAGGACACTAATGAAGGAAATGGGGTATGGAGGGGAAAGGTTACTGGCCAACAGACATCAGACTGGGGTCTGGAATTTCAGAATAGCTGTAGGTTTTTGTTTGTTTGTGGTCTTGTGTGTCTTTTTTGAGTTTTATACATTTGAGTGCCTTCTTTATATGTGTGTGACATGTAAGTTAAATAGTTGATAGTGGTTCTGTAATATAACATGTTTTTGCCTGTAGTGTTTACTTTATCGGGCAATAAAGACAGCTTTTTGTTAACAAAGAAAGTGTTTCTGAACATCAATGACAGTGATAACTGAAACAGAGAGCCTATACAACACACCATGCAGTGTGTATACAAATATGTATTGCAAACAGACCTAAGTATGTATGATGATGTAACCAAGTGGCGTCCCATTTCATAGGGGTATGTTTTCACCCCTACCCCTTACCCCTCGTTTTTCTAGGGCCAAGGGCTAAGGGGTAGGGGTAATAGAGAAATGGGATTCAGCCTAAGAAACCTGCAGCTCCTTCCCAATGCCCATCATAATACACTAATGCAATTTATATCTCCCATGGATTCCTACTCAGAATGTGTTTGTCTATACTCATGAAATTCACTTTTATTTATGGTATCGAATCATAACAAGAGTTATCTCAAGACACTTTACAGATAGAGTAGGTCTAGACCACACTCTATAATTTACAAAGACCCAACAATTCCAGTAATTCCCCCAAGAGCAAGCATTAAGTGCGACAGTGGCGAAATACGAATTTAATAAGAAAAAAAGGTTAGCTGCTTTCTCTGTACACAGGACAGAATCTGACTGTAGAAATCACAAAAACTTTCATGTACAGTTTTTATTTTATTTTATTGCAAGACAAAAGACAAAACACTAACAGAACAACACGAGGAAGCCAAAAACAATGAATACGTGACAATGAACAGTTGTCAGTTGTGTTTTCCGACATGCCCAGGGACCTTACCCATACCAACAACAGTGTCGTTTAGTACTTTCATTAATGTACCCAACAGCAAAAGTGTGCAGAACTTTACAGTATGAAAAGTCTACTGACTGAAATTTAAAAAAATGGTCAAATAAGTATTTTTTTTATGTAGGAAGAGAGAAGCACATCACTAGGAATGCATTAGACTGACTATTTGTTCAAGAAAATTGGAAAATGTGTAGTAAAAAGTGATTAATATTTTACATTTTACCCCTTCACCCACCCTTCCTCCCCAGCCTCACTCTGTGTTCAGAATATTTTATTAATATATGACAAGTTGGGCAAGTCTAATACAAGAAAATGCACACAAAAAGTATAGGCACATAAATGTCAGTACTAAAGAAGAAAAAAAAACACTCAAATTTAGAGGGGGAAAATGTCTCCAGGTCCCATTGCTACTGTATAATTAAGACTTCAAAATGCCTCTGCCTCTCACAGGTGGATCTTCTGCGACAGGAATGATAAGAGATCACACAACCGGGAATAGCATGAAAGGTGAAGTCTGAATTCTACTGAAACAATTAACAAAACCTAAGATCTGATATGAGGGGGAAGTACAACATCACTGTCCTGTAAATATGCCATTAACCCTTTGTTTGTCTTACCCGTCAACTTTTTGTTTTTTTGGGTCAAAGTTTTTTCAACGTTTTGGTCGTCTTTTTCAAGACTTTTGTCGCTTTTCCCGATTGTTTTTTTCTCAAAACAAAAAATTCAATTATAAAAAAAAAGTTTAAAAAAAATATGAACAAGATTTTTGATCATTATTGGCGCTTATTGAAAGTGAACGTGCTTGAAATGTAACAATTTTGTAACTTTGTGTGGGAGTAGCAGGTGCAGAAAGACAACGTGGTTTCATTGCACCTACAATTAAGTCAGTAGACCCGAACACCTCATATGTAATAGTTGTGTGTGTGTGTGTGTGTGTGTGTGTGTGTGTGTGTGTGTGTGTGGGTACCGTGTGCAGTCATTGAAAATAAGTTATTTTTTATGTTCTTCACAGAAAATGAGCCAAGGCCAATACATTTGAGTTAGAAGAAATAATAAATAGCATAATTTTTCTTTAAGCAAACATTGAAAACGGGTCCCACAGACCCGAACACCATAAAAGGGTTAAAACGCGATCAAGTAAGCTCCACGCCCCTATTTGATTTGGTAGAACCGAGTCCAACCAGCTGCCATTCAAGATTTTGTTTTGATTGCGCTGTTCTTGCAATTACGGCACATGTACCGGGTGGAGCCGAAAAGCTTGCGCACTTAATTTGCCATGCGCATTTCATTTGTTATAACCTTTTACCTCGCTGGGGATTCCAACGGGTTCCTAATAAGAGTGTCCTTCCCTGTGCACACATCGAAAATAAACCCATTTTAAAGCACAGTAAATGGTCAGTACGCATGTCTGATCATAAGAGGCGCACCTTCGCCAGAAGTTACTTAAGTGACCATATGGGAAACCCCCCCATGAAAACTTTTTGGGGAATCCCTCAATCTGGGGGTAGTTTCAGGCTCTACAGTAGAGCAGGTGTGACCGAGAACAATGACAACAATCGGTCATACATTTCCTAAGAAGCCATACAGCTTGAGAATACAGTAATACATGTGATGACTTTATATTGTTTTCCCTTTGGGAAGTACTTACTTGAGTATTCCCGTTCTGTGCGACTCTGTAGCTCTACTGTCAGAGGGGAATATTGTGCTTTTTACTGCATTACATGTATTTGCAGCTATACAGTTACTGGTTTCTTTGCAGATTTACATTTTAAATACAAAATATACAATGAGTGTATTAAATATAATGCGTTGCTGTAGACTAAACTAGATTACATAGATGAATAAAACTTCAAATTAGATCCACCTCAGCCAACTGCAACCGTAAAAAGATGCTTACACATCAATAATATAATGACATATCATAACGCAACACTGACAGGGAGCAGTCCTCTTCTTAGTAGTAGTTTTAAGTTATAGTTCTTTTTACTCAAGGAGCCTATACATTTTATATACAGGACTTGTATTCTACTTGTATTGGAGTATTTACACACTGTGATAAAAGAGTATAGGCTACTTCTACTTCCACCACTGATATACTGAACTTTAATAATGACCTAGTCTAAATCAACCACAAGCTTTCATGTCGTGGCTGGGGTATGATATTTAAGGACATTTTAGAAACCAAACTGATGGTAGGCTACGTCACGAATCATTTACAGGAAATGGTCAAGTGAAGAGGAAACCCCCCTCCCTCGCCTCGCGCAGCCCCTCCCTTCCCTTCATGTTAGTAGAAGAGGCAGACGGTCTTACAGATCGCTACAGACACAGACAGACTGCGTGGTAGCGGAGAGCGACAACATGATGTCAGCACACTTCAGTAAGATGCATGCATTGCTGCTGATGGGCTTTGTGGTAAGTAACTTTAAACCGATAAATGCATTTCGTTGTAAAAAAAGAAAAAAAAAAAAAGAAATTGTGACTGGTGATAACTGAAAGTAGCTGCAATACCCTTTATCGTCTAGTCGTGTGATCGTTTGCTATAAATTGTGCTACTTTTAGTTCATTCTAGACATCTTTTATTCCGAAATAGTTTAATCTTATATTCTAGACGAAGTTTTATTTCAAGGCTACAGCCTATGACACACGTTTGTTCAAAGTTCCTTTCACTTTCGTTTTCCTCGCACTAGTGAGGAGACTTATGTTTGCGGTGAAATGTAATCACATGCCTTTTTTTTTCTGAATCCTTATACGCAAAGTATTGATATTAATAGCAAAAAATAAAAAGGTAAAAGAAAGAACGAAAAGCACCTAGCTGTCAAGTTGTTTGGTACTTTCCACCACGCCCAGTAAGCGATTAGAGGAAGTGAACCAACAGTGATGACAGGAAGAAACAACCAAAGGGGTATAAGCGAGCATCCGGAAAGCGTACCTCCTATGGGGAGTTTCTGAGGCAAAGGAGCTTGCACACTGCTCCAACAAACGCCAACAAACACCAACAGTTGGGTCAGTGTGGGCCGGCCGTCTGTGTTTGTTGGCGTTTGTTGGATGCAGTTGTTAGAGTTTGACATGTCTGGTCTGGTGGAGTTGTAGAATGTCAGACCAATGTAGCCCATTTTCCAACAAACGGCAAACAGCTCGAAATGCTGTCTCTATTTATGAGTGTTTTTTTTTTCTGGCAATTAGTGGAGTAACCACAGTGAGTAATTCCTCAAAAGCTTGAGGAGCAAAATGGGCAAAATTCGCAAAAGCTGGAGTATCTTCTGAGCGAAGTTCTTGACACAAGTTAGGATAGACACCCTGTTTTGCATGTCACAATATCCAAGGTTTACACCACAGTCTCCTCCTGGCTCGTCTTGATTGCCGTCTCTCCTGTAGCAGCTTTACAGGCCAGGTAGACCATAACTACTTTGGCCACATTCAACAAGGTCTCCACTTCATCCATGATGTTATTAAACCAAAACTCAAATAAGAAAAGGTAGGACTAGGTGACAAAAGTCAGTCTTGTCTGTTACTGTCTGGGCAGTGTGGACTGGCAGTTGGTTTTATGAACATTCTAAAGACTACCAACTGACAATTGCCAACAGTTGCCAACTTTAGAATGTTGTTGGCGTTTGTTGGAGCAGTGTGCAAGGTCCTTAACAAGCCATCACCTTCCGCTAGCATTCCATTGACTCCCATTCATTTTGGCATCACTTTATCAGCGAGTAACTTTGCATCTGAAGCGTTTAAAGACTCTATTTTTCCATTGTTTATTTCTAAAGAAACATGAAAATGTATAAAAGGCTCCATTACCTTGTATCTCACGTTATGGCCCCGTAGCAGCCGTTTTTGTAAAAATAGGCTAACGATTGTGTCATAACCACGTGACTTACTGTCGCACAGTAGAGAAATTACCGTATAGTACAGGAGAAGCTCGCAGGCAATCGGGGGGACGTGGAGGCATACTGTACAGTCAAGAGAGAAGCCCATAGAGAGTCCATGAAAGCATCGGAACAAAATATTTCAGCAACGTTTTGCTCATGGACAGCACCTACTCACGCTCTCCGTCTCTGCAAGATTGGGAATGATTCAGATTTCAGACAGGTTGCTCACGTCTTATCTGCGTCGTCAAGCTCAGTTTGAGGCTGCACAGTAACGCTCAGCCATCACCGGAAAAGTGCTTCTAATATCCTTCACTGGTCTCCGTTGAAGTCTATGACGTCGCTGTGTCCATTTCTTCTTGTCTATGTGAGACACAACACCATCACTACAGAGGAAACGAGGCCTGACTACATCTTATGTCACACACTTGTTTGTTTTGCAGGCGATGACCGCTGCTCAGCCCCAGTGTGACCCACTAACTGAATATGAGTTGAATGGCCAATGCTGCAAAATGTGTGGTCCAGGTACGTACACACAACTTCTAAAACTCTGCATCTTTTGTGCAGTCTTTCTCTGACTATTTCCTGATCATTCCTATGATCAGATAATGGATTGAGGCACGGGAGGATTAGATCCAGGGAAGGTTGACCGACAGGGTGCGGGACCACTGCAACACCTTTGTTTGCGTAATTCAAAATAATCTCGGAACATGTTATTTTTTATTATTCTATTGTTGCAGTCACAGGGAGACTCACTGGTGTCCCGTTCACTGACTCAAGTAGAGAAAGGGCTCTTATAAGACAAAACATGAACAACTGGGAGCCACTTATATCTAGGTGTAAATGGAATTAACTCCTCCAATAGCTACATGAGCTTAATAAACATTAACTGTATGTAGAAGACAAAGATGGCAAAAGGCAGCATGTTTCAAGGTAACTTTTCTCTGATCTTTTCCCAAAAAGCATCAAATCAATACTGATACTAAACACATTTACTTTTGCTTTCTCTTAGCTTCTCTCTTTTCCTGCGTTGGCTTTTTCTTTCCCCATCCTAATGTCCACAGCACTTAACTTAGCCAAGACTTAGAGGAGAAGAATCGATACCACTCTCATTCCTGTATGTTAAATATAAAGCTGTATCTAGGTAGAGCTGAGATGATTTGTTGATTAATCAATTAATGTATGCTTCTCAAATCAGAGGATTTTATTTATATCACTGTGATGCAATAATCTTTGGGGTACTTTGGTCTTTTGGTGGAACAAACAAGACATTTTAAGATGTCCACTTGGAGTCAGAGCCAGACTAGCTGTTTCCCCCTGTTTCCAGTCTTTACGTGAAGCTAAACTATCTGTATTCTGGCTGTAGCTTTGTATTTAACGGACAGACACGCGAGTGGTATCAATCTTTTCATCCAACTCTCGGGAAGCGTATTTCCCAAAATGTCAAACTATTCATTTAAGCCACTGGTTCCCATTTACTACATCTATTTGAGACAAATACTATAATACTGCACAGATCTACAGTTGTTATGACGCAACACTATGTTTTTCAGGGACCAGAATGTCGTCATCGTCCTCCTCCAGCTCTTGTTGGGATCCTCAGTGCATAGAATGTGGAGATAATGAATATCAGGACGAATACACAAAGGAAACCAAGTGTCAACGTCAGCCATACTGTGACCCAAGTAAGACAAATGAAACCAAACTGTTCCTATACTATATACCGATGGATTTTAGTTTGATGTTACACAGTGTACGACTCGTGTCCATTCTTCTTTCAGATAAAAACTTTCAGGTTGTTGTCCACAAGAGCAAGAAGAAACAAAGCTCCTGCATGTGTAAAGAGGGATTCCACTGCTCCAGTAAAGAATGCATAACCTGCGTGTCACACACAACCTGTAAACCAGGACATGGGGCTCAACACATAGGTATGGCACATCTTTTTCCTTTTAAATACTGAACATAAAGAGTGATCAGCTTTGTTTTGACAATTTGCTGAATCTATCGCACTCTGTTTTTTAGGCACCCATACGGAGGACACAGTGTGTCAGAAATGTCCTGAAGGCACATTTTCCAACGAAAGCTCATGGCGCAGTGTCTGTATGAAATGGAAAGTGTAAGTATTGACGACTCACTATGACTTAGCGCTAACACAAAAATCACCACCCTTTTTTTAATCGAAGATATGTGCAAGATACGTGCAATCGGCAAATCTGTTTATTTCTGTTGTCATTTTCAGCCGTAACGTTTAAAGAAACAGTATATAGTAAAACACAGAGGTCAGACGTATCTGTGGTCTCTGCTGTGCTTATTTTCTGTACTGTGTGGCTTCACTAGCGTCTTTGATAAACCAAATCTAGTGTTCCGAACAGCGACATCTCACCAACGGTTGGACTGACTGCTGGTTTAGGTGGTGTCATTTTCTCCCAACATATAAACTAGCTCTCCTACCTAATGTTAGTGAAAGTGTTGACATATGAAAGCATCAAACGTGCATTTTCTGTGAAGGAGATGAGAGAATATCCAGTTGTTCCTCAGTGCACAATTGAAAATTGTATGTACAGGAGTTTTCTACCCGGAAGTTATTGTAAACAAACAAATTGTGGTCTAATGGAACTGATTCAGATTCTTTATTTATAAAGGACAACACACACATTAATCAACATTTCTGTAAATGTGCCAGTGTTAGCCAGCCGGCTAATTTTCAACTGTAGTCCTGTAACTCCCAATACATGTAGCCTACATATGAACTGTGAAAGCAGTGCTCTGAAAACACTAGGGGGGGTGCAAAAAAATCGATTCACATTCGTATCGCAATTCAAGCTCTACCGATAGAATTCCACAAATCGATTCATATTTTTTTATTTAAGTTTTTTTTATTTTGTCTACTGCAATCACATGGGAAAAGTAACTACATTTACATACTGTGAATTGTTTTTTTAATCAAGAATCGTTTTTGAATCGAAAATCGATTTTGAATCGAACCTTGAGCCTAAAAATTGATATCGAATCGTAACATTTTCGGAATGGTGCACCCCTAGAAAACACAAAAAAACCCTCATTAGAGCACCACCACTTTTCTTCAACATGGAAGTTATTTTTCCGTATTTAAGTTTACAAGTTACAGTCTCCCTCGAGCTTACCTTTTACTCTAAATACGGTTAGTTTCATAAGTCCCTATTAAAGGGAATCATTTGGGAAATCCCCTTTTCACAGAACGTTCAATGAAAAGATCAATACCACCCTTGTATCTGTATGTTAAATATGAATCTTTGTCCAGCAGCACACCAAGAAATAGTCCAGCACATAACCCCTCGTGAATCAACAACGTGTCATTTTTAAACAAATAAGATATAACGTATTAATCAGTGAGCTTTAGAGGCGCTGGTAGGGGAATTTTGTTACCTTTGGTGTTTGGACAGAGCCAGGCTAGCTGTTTCCCCCAATTCCACTTTTTATGCTAAGCTATGCTAACCAGTTGGCCAGATATGACAGTGGTATTGATCTTTTTATCCAACCATCTGTAAGAAAGCACATTTGCCGAAATGTTGAGTCCTGCAAGTAGGGCCTCAAACTGTATTTAGGTTGTAGAACTATGTCACTTTTTCTACCAGATATTATGGTTTCCGGGTGGGATTTGATGTGTGTTTGTATTCTGTGGTATATTATTTATGAGTGTGGAAGGGATGATTGCTCATTCTCTATCAAAAGGGGAGGATACCACTCTGGTGCTGCTGTGATGAAGGCTTGTTGGCTGTAACGTATCGGCATAACAAGATTCATTTGTAAACTGGGGCAATAAGTATTGAGACTTTTTTTTTGTGTTTTTGTAGTGCTGCTACCGCTGTTCATAAATTATTGTCACTTTTCACAGAGTACCCAATTCAATTCACTGTCAGTATGTTTTAAATAGGAGTGGAATAGGACACTTCAGGACAAATCACCTAAATCTGAAACCAGGCATATCCTTTAACACTGTGAAATATATTTGCAGATGTGAGAGTCGATCCTATATTCAACAAAGCGGAACAGACATATCTGACAACATCTGCGGTAAGTTCTGCGTAGGCTGATAAATGGTAACGGTTTCCCACCTTAAGCTCTCTTGCCGCCTGCAGCTGTGTGGTTACCACTGTCTTGCTCAAAACGAAACTGCAGAGGCGCTGCGACAGTACATCACATAAATCTATGTTGGTCTGTGGTTTAGACTGTGGGATTAGAAGCTTTCACCTCCGCACGGTTTACATTCTTGTGTAGACGCCACTGTGTATTAATGGCTAAAGAATAGGGCTGGGCAATATATCGATATTATATCAATATCGTGATATGAGTGTCTTTTCCTAGTTTTAAAGGCTGCATTACAGTAAAGTGATGTCATTTTCTGAACTTACCAGACTGTTGTAACTGTTCTATTATTTGCCTTTACCCACTTAGTCCTTATGTTCACATTACTGATGATTATTTATCAAAAATCTCATTGTGTAAATATTTTGTGAAAGCACCAATAGTCAACACTACAATATCGTTGCGGTATCGATATCGAGGTATTTGGTCAAAAATATCGTGATATTTGATTTTTCTCCATATCGCCCAGCCCTACTAAATAATCACTTCATTCAATCATTTAAAAGTGTGGAGTCCCTGAGAATCTTCACATCTTCTTATTCGTGCTTCCTCTACTAGAATGCAAATGTTTGGCAGATATAGTGACGTTTATAACACACAGATATAGCACATTTAAACACAGCTTAAGCTGACCATAGCGCTGTATAAAAAAAAAGTGGAAAAAGTAGAAAGAAAACACAAAAAGAACATCCCAACGACAACAACAGGCAGCAATTTACAATTACAGAATCATAGACATGATAACAGATTGAGAGATTAGTGTGTGAAAAAGGCCTGTGAATAAAAAATGTGTCTTTAGCCTAGATTGAAAAACAGAAATACAGGAAGTACATCTGATATCTAAAGGCAGCTGGTGTGGACTGCAACTGTCACCTTTTAGTTTGAGTCGAGGCCAAAAGAGATATAAAAAGCTTATTTTCAGTGACGTAAAACGTTAAACAAGTCAACCATGAAACACCTTGAACTGTGAAAGTTCCCTTTAATACTTTTCCCTGTTGAACTTTATTGAATTTCCCCTCTGAAAAATAAGAGTTTACTTGCAAAATGTAATGCGTAAAGTTGATGACATTGTTTTTGTGATGGTTAGGAGCCAAAATCAAAATCACGATCAAAATGTGATTAATTACACAGCCCTTGTTAATGTTTTTTTTTCTTCTCTTTTTCTTGTATTGCAGAGGCAATCTCAAGGGGGCACAATGTTCTGATCATTGTTCCGGCTCTGGTGATTGGGGTTTTAGTCTTACTTGTAATTGGGTGGTGTCTATACAAAGGTATGCTGTGATCTAAATGCTCTCTCTTATAATATATGTATTGAGTTCAAGTTTCAGTAATGCGCTTGATGTACTAATGCTCTGTGTTTTTCTTCCTTCTGTGTTACCTAAACAAGGAGATGCACGAGGAAAGGTAAAGGTAAATTGATTTTCGTGTGCTTTGTAGACTGCAGTAAACTGACTAACGTTACCAGTAATATTCTGTAAACAATCCAATGAATTGCACTTTAAAACAAGACAATATACTGTGAATGATTACGTTGGAAATCATTGTTGCTAGAGGATGGATACCCGACGGGCCGGGCCGGGTTCGGACAGATATTTACAAATGATGTTCGGGTCGGGCTCGGTCACATCAGCGCGATAAGGCATTTGTTGTAAAATGGTGCTGCGGCTCCTTTATATATCACTAATATCTGCATACTAGCTTATCTTAGCATAAAGGCTGGAAACAGGGGAACCAGCTAGTCTCACTAAACGCCGGTGTCATTTATTTAATCCGTGGCTGAACTGAACTCTAAAAAAAAGTTGTGTTTTGTTTACCTTTGGATGGAGCCAGGCTAGCTGTTTTCCTATATGTTTCCAGTCGTTATGCTAAGCTAACTTCCTGCCGGCACTAGCTTCATATTAAGCATACAGGCATGAGAGTAGTACTGTATGGATCATCTCATCTAATTCTCGACAAGAAAGCAAATAAGCATAGTTCCCAAAATGTCAAACTTTTATTAAAATGACCATTTAATTTAGAGTCTACAGTACAGTGTTATTCTTAATCCCTTAACCTGAAAAAAAGGAAACCAGGTTTTGTGTTTACTTGGAAGTTCCCAAGTGGAGTGATCTAAATAATACAGTGCATGTAAACACACTTTTCTACATTTCTAATATTTCTCCATTTTAATCCTATTTTACCCTTTTAGGTCTGTGTCGGATCATGTTTCGGAGATGAAAGGCAGCCACTGCGGGAAACCAAAGTGCTGATAACAAACCCAACTGATGCTACTGAGGAGGAGTCCATGAAGCTGCCTGAGCTGCAGTCCTCGCAGGAGAGTGGTGCGGGGCCACCGGAGGAAAACGAGGACCAGCCGAGCCAGGAGATGTCAGCAGGTCTAGTTCTCACTGAGAACGGAAAGTTGGTGACTGAGGAATATGGGAAATCGTCAGTCCTCTCCCGACAGGAATCCCAACCGCATACATTTCCAGACAGCTGCGGTTACTAAATACCCCTTTCACACCAATGGCTTAATCAGGGTAATACCCAGGTCGACTGTGCTTTTTGAATGGGGTAACCCTCCTCGATCTACTCGGCTTGGTGACCCAAGTGGCCAGGTGGGTTTGATCAGTGTAGATTAGGGTCGATTTCAATGTGAATTGCGCACAACCTGGGTCACCACCAGCTGGGGCGGGACGATTGATGCGATTGGTTGGAAATGACAGTGGGGCAGTCGTCAACAGGTTGCCGCCGATTTGGAAACGCAACAACATACATTTTGTCTCGCCGTGCTTTACGCTGAGTTTTCACCATAGGCTGTATAAAAGTAGGATTTTCACAGGCAGCTTCAACAACAGCAGAGCGGACCGGTTCAATTCATTTCTGACAGCTAGGGCCCGGATGTTCAACTAGTCTGCCATATGCACAGCGGTAGCGGAGTTTTACAGGCAAAGCTGCCTTTTAAAAACCCAGCATCAGTACGTATAAAAAGTTTATACATACTGATGCAGTTCAGTGCAGCTGCTGGGTAGCGCAAATCTCTTCTTTTTTTTTATCTAAATGAGTCGTGAAGCCGACTGGAAAGCCCAACTGGTCAGTGGTGTGAAAGAGGTATAAGATCATTGCCGACAGTACAGCATGTACTGTAATTATGACTGTAACCTGTTGTGTATTGTTGCCCCATGTTTCCTTTTGTAGATAGTTCCCCCGCTGAAGATGTATATAGTAGTGTTGTGAATTTAAATAATGTGTTTACAAGATGATGTTATATGTAAAGATATTAGATGCATTAGTGACATACTACAGTATGCATGGCTTGACTGCATTCGTTTTGAGGTTGGTAGCAGTTTTTATTAATTGTATGCTAATTTTACTTACACTTACACTTACAAACAGTACATAATAAGTATAGGCTACTTGTTTACATTTGCACAAGGTACAAAGGTGTGTTATGAAGATAATTGTGCATGGAAACAGCATGTCATTTAAAAGCCTTTTTACTTGCATTAAAATGTATGCAACTCATGTTAAATCATGGGAGTGTTTATTTTTGTCCTGCTGGTGGATACTGGTCTATCAACTGCAGGAGTTTTCAAAGTATGTAGATGACATCGAAACTGCGTCAGAGACCCATAATGCTTTGGGGCATATTAAGAGGAAGTACAATTGTTTTCCATGGATTCAGTGAGATGCTGTGAGCTACAACTTGACCCCAATCATTTATTTATTTTTATTTTTTCCTGTGTTTGTTGCGATACTGGCAGCATTAAAAGTATGCCGAATTAGATACAAACAGTTCCTGTTTGCATTGAACCCACGGACGTACGGACAACTCTCACTGGATTACTGTGATCCTAAAGAAAACTTAAAACGTGAAGATTCTCAGGCAAGATTTGCCGTTATAAGGAGCGTCAGTGATTTCAAAGCGGATTTATGGACGTTTATTCAAAATGCACATCGGAGATTATGATGTCCTCGGAAACTGTAAGTCCTATGAATCTAAAATAACGTGTAGGCCTTCTCATTTGACTGTATTACGAGTCGACAATTAGCGAACACCGGCATGCACCTGTCGCATTCACCTCGCCCCCCATAGATTGAAACCACCTGGTCTGATGGAATAAGTCGTGTTGTACTCCGGACTTCCTCACGGGGGTGCTAGAGGTTCACTGTAGACTGTTGTTCAGCTCATCAAATTGTTTATGATCTCTACAGTGTCCCCTTGCTCTGTTATATTAGGGATGCACGATATGAGGAAAATATCTTATTGCGATTATTTTTGACTGATATTGCGATTGCGATATGATTCACGATATTGGAGAGTGATCGTTTTTGGATCATTTTCATCAAACAAATTAAAATGATTATGGTGTGATTTGTGTCTGTAGGATAGGATTTGTAGGCAGTGACGCCTCTGCAGCACCACAATACTTCATTCAGAATAGCTGATTTGGATATTGCACTAGTCCACATTGCGATTTCAATAAAATTGCGACTAATTTTGCAGCCCGGCTTACTACTTAGTTTAGTGTCCCAAATTATTTTCCAAAAACTGAGTGTCCCAAATGATGAGGGTCTTATTTGAGACAGGTAAGGGTTAGGGTAGTATAGGTGGTTTAGCAGGTTCATAATTAATTAAGGACATTGTATGGGGAATTTGGAACACTAAACTGCACGTATACCTTGCAGCCCTATATTCTGCGGTGTGATAATACATCCATGATTATATTCCTTGAGCCTGAAACAGGAAATGTAAAGAGTAGACAAGTGTCATTAAGTATGCTCTGTAAAAGTCCAACTCAAAAAGAGAGTTTTACCTACCAGTAGCTCTAAACATTGAAGTTTCACGCAAGGATATTCTTTTGTATTCATCTGTTTGCTGTGAGGAAAAGAGGCTCGGATCAGAACTAAGCCGTGCCCTCTGTGTGTTCCTGTTTGTAGGGATTTGCATGGAGAGGTGAGGCCACAAGGCGAGGCCACAGCGCTCCCAGGGACATGCTCATTATCCCCGGATTAATGGAGGTACAGCTCTATGAATTTACATGGAAACCTGTGAGAGTCCTAGTAAAGAATCCCTCTGCCAGGCCCTAAACGTTACTAAAACCTTAACAGACTTTTGAGCCTGCAAATGCTGCCTAATGTGAAGTGAATTATATATTGTACCTGAGGAGGGGAAAGGCTAATATAAACTATATCAACTTAGGTCTGAAATGGTTCAAGCAGGGATTACCCAGCAACACGCTGACTAAAAACGCGATTTATTAGATTTGGGTTTGATATGCAAAGTAAGGCCATTACTCTCTTTGTACTCATCCAATTTACATGAATAAGCCGATTTTAATTTTGGTCTTTCGTGAGAATTAAGTGGATGTTAAAAAATATACCTTCTGTGCAAGACCCCTATACATATTGGAGCTTCATATTTGATAGTTTAGGCTTCCACATCAAATAAGAAAACAAATCTTATATAGATTTCCATTTATGCAAAGTAAACTAAATATAGTACTGCCTAAACGTCAAATAAACACCGGTAATACACGTCATGATTTCGCTAGAAGCTGATCTTTATTTAAGCAAAAATAGTTCTTCGTGAATAGACAGAGGACACATAATTTACATGTTGGTGATGAAAAAAATACATCTACATTTATTTACAATAACATGTTTTAATCTTTGGTCTCAAAACGGATTTTAAATTTCACTGCAAACTTCAGGAATAAAAATCCCTGAGGTTCTTTTTTAAAGTGCAAAGGATGTGGAAAACGTCTCTTAATTTGTGTCTAAATACCCGCTTAGACAATTCCATGAGTGGTGTAACATGACGGAACAAACAGTCCGTTTCTTGAAGCCCACTCAGCCCACAGTTTCCCGGCCGGGTGGTAGATATTGTCCAGAGGTTTCTTCACCGTTTCTGAAGTGGCCGTCTCGGCCAAAGACCAGATTTTGGGTTTCTGACTGACAATGTTCTCTTTACTCTCCAAAGCGGATAGCGTGTGATCAGAGTCACTCTTTTCAACTTTCTTGACAAGTGCAAGTTCTCTGTCTTCGTGCTCGCTGCTTGGCTGCTTCGGCATCTCCAAGCGCGCGTCCACCGACGCTGAGCTGTCCGACGCGCTCTCGGCGTGCGCATCGGTGTCTCCGCGGTCACTTTGACGCTCTTCCTCATCCCGCTCATCCAGATGACAGGTGTGCGCGGACGTGTCTGCGTCGTCGCTCTCTTCCTCCTGCTCATCGTCCTCCTCGTCTGACTTCCCCTTACACGCCCAGCTCACCCGGTTCTCCTTCTTCAGGCGTCGCCGTGCGTTGGCGAACCAGGTGGAGACCTGCGTCAGGCTCATTTTAGTGATGATGGCGAGCATGATCTTCTCGCCCTTGGTCGGATACGGGTTCTTCAGGTGCTCGTTGAGCCAGGCCTTCAGCGCCCCGGTGCTCTCTCGGGTGGCCACTTTGGCGACCCTGCCGGGATCCTCGGCTGCTCCGGGGCGGTACGGGGGATAGAAAGCCCCCCCGCGAGCCAGGAGCGCGTGGTGGTAGGGAGAGGCGGCCTTCAAGTCGAAAGCGTTGTTCTGGAAAACAGAGAGAAGCAACGTAAGAGCGAGCAATGGAATTTCGATTGTGCGCAATTACGCACGGATTTGGCGACCCTTGACCCAGAGCGCTCAAATCAGTGAGCTATACGTTTATAGACAGACATGTAATGAAGGGGAAATCCCTCTGAACTCAGGAACTTTTTCAGGCTTTGGAGGCTAACGTAACTTCAGTACAACTGTGAGAATAAAGTCTTCCTAGATGAGTTGTTGTTCAGCGTCTCAAGCGCACATTCTACACACGTATTAGTTAAAAAATAGGTTGTAAGGATTCTACTCGAGCTTTTCATGTAGCGACTAAATTATTTTGTGAATGATCAACTCACCATGTGTGTGATGTGCCTGTGGTGTGGGTAGGGGATGAAGTTGTATCCCTGGAGTCCTGAGTATGTTATGGGAATTCCAGCTGCCATCGCTGCCAGATGCTGAGCCTGCTGCTGCTGTTGCTGCACACCCGGCGGGCATCCCAGCAGCGGGATCTGATGATATCCAGTCGCCATGCTGAGGTTCCGCTCCAAGAAAAAGCTGCCAATTCCAGTTTGCGATGCGGGCATCTTTCCTGCGTCCCAGCTATTCGAGTTTGAGTGGCAATCCAGCCTCCTGGATCTATTTATACACACCCAGCTGCCAGCGTGGGTTCGCAGGGGGAGGTCCCACTGCTAGTGACTGACAGCTACGTTCAAAAGATCCACATCTTTCACTGGCAACAAATCCGATCAAAGAAGCCCTCCGCTGTTCCTTTTAGCGTTTTCGTGGAGAGGCTAAACATGTGCTTCTTATCGCATCACAGAGACTGATTTCTGAAGAGAACTTAAGTTACAATTCAAATGCAACCTTTTTTCTTTTGTAGAGCTGAACAACTCGGAATGAACCATCAGCTCCATCTCACAACTTAAAGCATCTTATATTTTGTCAGAAATAGCCTTTTAGGTTTAGATTTTTCTAATGTTGACCTTTTTTTTTTTTAATATTTCAGTTTAAACAGAAGACAGAGTTTTTAAAAAAATGATGGCCTGCTTACCACATTACATTTGCGACGTGATTTCAGTTTCATTTTATTTTATTTAACTTTTTTGGAAAGCTTACACCAGTGTGGTGTCATTCTTTTTTTATGACGAATTTAACACCTCGCACGTCTCGCACTAATCGGCGGAGAGCTTAGAAAGTGACCTGAATTCAGTCACCAACATCCCGCCAGCCTCTACACTCACCTCTTGACACTTCATCGCCTGCACATCTGTAGTTTTGTGAATTGAATTAACCAAATCAATCGCACTGAATTACGCGAATAAACAAATCAAATGGCCTATAGGTTTTAAGCACGTGTCTCACGCGGAAAGAGTGGTTCCATTCTCAGAAATCAACTTCTCGCAGTTCTTTGAAGAAGAATTGAGAAAATGAATACAACCACAGCAGTTCAGCCTCAGAACCATACCATTTTTTTTTTATTTTTTTTTTTTTTTTTATTGACTGAACCATAACAAACTGGCCTTTATCATGTCGGATGGCATTGTTTTGAGTGAGGCGCAGCGTTTCAATGGCCCTAATTAAACGAGGTTAAGTGAAACAGGTGTTGACTAATGTATATGATAATTGTGAGATAACAGAACTCTGTGTGTGTGTGTGTGTGGGGGTTGTTGGAGATAAGAGAAGATTACACTTCTTATTCCCCCCCAACACCTTCATGCCCTTCAAAAGAGCCACAGTTAAGCTCAGTGTTTGGGTTCAAGGGACTCTCTTATCTCGCATAATTTGGAGTATTATATGAACAGTTTTTAGTGCTGGTGGTGATAGCATCGGTGCTTTTGTATACTGAGTAACGGTATTAAAGAAGTGTCAAAAGGTGCTTGGATGATTCCTAGAAACCCAAAACATTACATTCATCCCATTTGCAGTCGTTTTGAATTGATTCTTACTTAGCCTATGTTTCAGTGTTTTTTTTTTTTTTTTTTTTTTTCGTCTTCGGTTGCATTTTATTCAAAACCCCAAATATAGATGTCCAATTTTTCCATTTCAAAAGCTGCAAAGGATGTGGAAAACGTCTCTTAATTTGTGTCTAAATACCCACTTAGACAATTCCATGAGTGGTGTAACATGACGGAACAAACAGTCCGTTTCTTGAAGCCCACTCAGCCCACAGTTTCCCGGCCGGGTGGTAGATATTGTCCAGAGGTTTCTTCACCATTTCTGAAGTGGCCGTCTCGGCCAAAAACCAGTTTTTGGGTTTCTGACTGACAATGTTCTCTTTACTCTCCAAAGCGGATAGCCTGTAGTTTTTAAGCACGCGTAAACGTGTCTCATGCGGAAAGAGTGGTTCCATTCTCAGAAATCAACTTCTTGCAGTTCTTTCATAAATGAATTGAGAAAATGAATACATCCACAACAGTTCAGCCTCAGAGCCATACTTTTTTTTTTTTTAAATTTGTCAATTTATTGACTGAACCACTGAGAGCTGAAACCCATACATTTGGCTCACGGTGCTGTTTTTATTAGTTGTAACTTTTTCTACCTTTTGCTTTTGATGAAACTCTTTTTAAAATCTGAGCATTCTTAAAGCAGAATGGAGTATCACGAGGCACGCTTTCTCTTGCTTGACTATCATGTCTCACATAGGTTTTTTTTTTTTAAAAGACACGCATTGGCCCTCAGTGTTATAAATAATGCCTGTATGTCGGCTACAAGTTGCAGTCTTATGAACTAATGGTCTCTATTTCTCATATTTAAGCCTCACATTAGCCTAACATGTACGCACACACGCACACATTCACAAATCTGAGCATGTGCATGAGTCTAACTTTACGTGTTACACCAGCAGACTCATAATTTCTTGAAACGGTTTAAAAGCTGGCAAATTTAATTGTGGGGAGAAAGTGAAACTATGTACACTTAGTGTACACCTACTGTAGCTGTCTAATGCAGTAGTCCTGCTATAAACTCCTTAATAAAGGCTATGATGTTGTTGGGACCGTTTAGAGAGGTGTTGGCTGTGGTTGAAGTGTATCGGGTTATCCTGTATGAAATGGACACACGCAAGTTGCAAAATGACACAAATTGTAAATCTATTAACCTAGAAAATAGTGTGAAAGCGAAATCTCCTAATAATGAACTGATTAAAAAGGAATTTGGTCACTCTGGATACACTAATCTTACCCTTTGATGCTCACAGAAAGTTGTGCGGGTTAAAACCATTTCCACAATGGAATAGGATTGAATTATCCGACAATGTGAAGGAATGAATACATAGTAGTTATTTGTCTCACCGGGCAGATTTCGGTTCTCTCCTACAACAAAACCACTTCAACCGCTGGAAGACAGGAGCGTTACAGGGGGACTTGATCTCTTCGATCGGGCCATCGATCGGAGCCATGTAATGTAATACAATGTGATTTCTATTGGTGTCGATACTATCGTGTATTTGAAATGCACCGTCCGAGACCACCTCAGCCTTTCTGGAAGCATAACGGATTAATCGACTTGAAGAATAATCTGCAACTGCTTTGATGAGAATAATCGATTCTGATTTTTGTTTTAAAGCATTAACAGTGAAAAACATGCAGCACGTGACCAAGTTCCAGCTATTCAAATGGAACGATTTGCTGCATCTGTCATGTATAGTAATAATAATAAACTAAATATCTTTTTTTTTTTTTTTTTTAATTTGGGCATTTTTCTCCACAATTGTGTTGATTTTTAGTTGTTTCATCAAACCGATAGTTGGCAGAATAATTGAATGACGACCTCTCCTGTTTTGTTTCTCCCACTTTGCTCCTATAGCATTGTTCTCCTAAGAGGTGCTTCTAATATTATGTCATATCATTGAGGGTACCCAGTCATCATCAATCATGGGCCCAAATGTGAAGAGAGAGAGAGATACTGGAGTAGCCACAGAAAAAAAAAAAAAGTGGTAAAGGAGGAATGTATTTGGGTGGGGTCCAGAGAACCTAAAGCAAATTTGAACAGGAGCAACAATGGGCCAGCAGAGTGCAAAGAGAAGGAGGCTTATGGCATCAGTAGTCGACATCTCCCAACACAAACAGCTCAGGGCAGCGGCCTTTGTCCCCTCCTGTAGAACTTCTTTTCATTCTCTTCCTCTTTTGGCAGCTCGGCCACAATGCAGGTGTTGGTCTTGCTCTGACAGGTCGAGTTTGTGCTGTTTGCCGTTAGGATGTCAGTCGTTTACAGGAGAGAGAAGTGACCAAATGGATAGTCCTCAGTACCCAGAGAGATGCAATACGAGATAGCAAAGAGGAGGAAATTACCTTAATCCCTGATAGCCCCTCAGATTCTAGGGCTGGGACGATATGCCTTTGTCCCGACTGGATTTGCTTTCACGATACATGGGCGCCCGATGGATTTGTATTGCGATTTTCATTGATTGGGATTCTAGTATTGCAATTTGATTTGAGTATTTAGTACTGCGATTTTCTTTTTCCTTCTTTGACAAAACCAAAAGTTGAATAATCCACTTCCAGAGACAGTATGTCATGAAACATGTCTAAAAAATGATTGTTTACTAAGAAGAATGCACATCACGTCAGTCTGACTTTTACTTCATTTGTAAAGGAGAACATAACGTAGGGAAACGAATTGATTTGAAAAATCGTCGGCGAAAAAAATCAAGATACATATACGTGAAACGATCCCAACCCCCCTCCCCCACCACTAAAAGATGCATTGAAATAGTGCTGTATACTTGCCTTTTATCTACAAATCGTCTGCATGTTCCACATTAGAACTCGCTACACAGACAGTTAAGTGAAGTATGGCCCCGGTTTTGAATAAAGATGCAGGACGATGGTGCAAGGTGCTAATGAGCAGGTCAGGACAAAAGGTATGGGACCTCAATTACAGGCAAAGCAAGCCGACAAAGGGACTAAACATGCCATTAGAATGGCTCATAGGTAGGTGTGAACAGGACAACAAAAGCCTAAAGAGAATCCACAGAGTCCTCAACACCTATTGCTTGTTAGTTTATTTTTTTTACAGCACCAGATACTGAAAGGGGAGAAAGTTGACAGAGAGGCTTATAGAAACTGAGCCAGATGAGGGGGAAATAGTTATTTATTTTAAGTATATCCTGTGAAAAGTGCTTAGACGTATAAAAGCTAAATGAAAGGATACAAATTGTGTATCTAAAATGTGTTTTCAGATTTTTTGACAGAGCATTTGATATAGACCTATAACAGATTTAAAAAAAAAACCCAACCAAGAAAACGTTTTAAAGCTCAAATTTCAAAAGGACAATTTACATCGTGAGATGCACAGAGAAATCATTTGACAACACACGTATGATGGTCTCCAAGCAGAACTCCCTAATGAGATTGTCCTGGGGGCCGACAACACAAATGGACAGATGTAAGCAAAGTGTGAATGTTATCAAGCTCTCCCACCTCCTTACTATCTGACCCCCTCTTCCCCAGACCCCCTTCCACTCTTTGTCCTTTGTCATTACTCTTATCAGGGCCACTCTATCATTCTTTCAAAATAGTAGTGGCGCTGAAAGCGCTTGCAAATGTAAGTATGTCTTTGTTTAGGGCCGGACAGTGGCCCGCCTCCCAGCTCCCTCCTGGGTGCAGCGTGATTGACGGCCCTCCGCTGGGTGAGTGACAGCCGGCGTTGGTTAGGCCGTGATGGCCGGTGTGACAGCTGGTGCTGCTGCTGGTTGTCTCCCTGTGTCGGGCTCTGCTTGGTGGGTTGGCTGGGCGCTGGGTCCCCCCAGGATCGCTCGGCTATAGAGCCCTGGCCCAGTTGGCTGGAGCCCGGTCAGAGCGGCCTCCACGGTGTGCTCGTTGTTCCAGATCAGCTTGTTGGCTCGCTGCACCCTTTTTCTACACATCAGCTGATGTCTTAAGGTCTAAAGATTCATGAGCCTGGAGGCATAGCTCAGGGCTTGTTCCCTTTTCTATCCATACTAGTCTCTCATTGCCAGATCTTCCTCCACAGCGCTGCGGAGGAGGGTCTGGCTAGCCCACACAGCATTCCGGTATGCAAAATAGCCTCGGGAAGGAACTTGTTTTTTGTGGAACGTGTACGTTCAGAAGTTGTTTCAGTCGTGCAACAGAAAACTGAGGAGTCTGAGG
Organism: Sander vitreus; assembly: GCF_031162955.1. NCBI lineage: Eukaryota > Metazoa > Chordata > Actinopteri > Perciformes > Percidae > Sander > Sander vitreus. The sequence goes on along the minus strand of NC_135861.1, from coordinate 28,223,768 downwards.
AGCAGTTAGTTAGTCCTCAGAAATCCACCGGAGTTTAGAATTCCAACACAAAGAAAGAGGAAGGTGACGGACATCCGGCTGAAATGAGGGACAGTCACCTGAACAATCCTGGAAGTGGAACGTGGTCCATATAGACTATATCCATACTGACGTAGGAAGCAGCCAGAGAGAGCTGTAGGTTTCCTGCACATACAGTATGTACATACAGGCTATTTCTGAGCGATGCAGTGGCGAAAAGTGATTATCTCGCTGCATCCCCTTTCTCCACCTCAGCTGCAGGCTGTATGTAGATTTGAATGAAGGCAGGGATGACATTTCAAAGTGAAATGGGGAAATCTTTGCATTTATCTTAATACAATTCAGTTATTTACCAATAACACTTTACTTTAAGTCTGCATTCATATTATACAAACCATATAAAACACTATAATATACTTCTATGCAGCTCAGGTCAACCAATTATAACTTTTCCGTTTAAGATAAATGTTATTTATTATTATCTGCTTCTACAGCAGCCTCCACCTATGGGTGTCCACAGGAGAAGTCATACGGTATAACTAATACATTAATAAGCATGTATGTCTGTATACAGCTACATTATAGAGTTATAAACCATGTATTACATGTTTTATATACTGCTTGGAATGGGGGACTTAAAGTGTTGCCTTTTTCCTCTATAAAAGTTATTATACCGCTACAGTTTCTCCTGCACATCTATCTAATTCCATTGTTCTATTTCTATTGAAACAAATGGTTTTAAGTAGGGATGCACAATATGTCTGCAATCACACCGGTATTGGTCATTGTTAACATTAACACCAATGTTATGGGTATCAGCCAAACATTTTCATATGGGTGCATCCCTAGTTTTAAGAGTATTAATGTCTCAGTGTTACGCAGAATCTCCATACAGTTGAACAAACTGAAGTTCACGCATCTATTATTTTCTCTGTATAGCCTCACAGAGAGCAGCTAATGAGGTTATTGGGCATCTGTGACGTGACATCTACATTTTGGCCTATTTGTAAAACAATGGTAACAAGGAAGCCCCGGACATTGGGCTCTGTGTTTTCCAACTCAAAATAACAAAGCCAAGCAGCCGCTGGTGGGAGGCTGTGCTCTCATGGAAATGAGCAACTGAACCAACAATGTAGCGCCTAATCTCTTCAGAGAGAGGAATCAGTTACACAGCAGTATGCACCCCTCAATGCTTTTCATTAGAGTCAGCGTGCTATTGAAACAGTCCCTCCTTCCCTCCCTCTTACTCATACATGCACTAGATACAAGGTAGCCCCCCAACAACAGAAGGGTTGAAATAAGTGGGGCAGAGGGTGGTATGGGGGTGCGAGGCCTCAAAGCATCGGATTAGAGTTAATGTGCCCTCCCTGGGTTATAATCTCTTCAGAGGGGGACTTTGTTTGAGGGGCTTGAGGGCAGTAAGATAAGTATCTATTACAGAAACTCCCTCTTATCCCCCAAACATCCTCGCTTCAAAAATGAAGCACAAAAACACTCGCCTCTGTTCCCCTCTGTGTCGTCTGATATCCAAGACCCAAAAGCAAGTGCTGCCCTTTTCAGCTAATCAGGAATTAAGGTCTAAAGCCGTATGGCGAGCTAGCAGGCCCCATATTTACTCCATCTGTAGCCCACAAAGTCAGGTAGTTAAAGTAAGATCAAAGGCAGCTTAAAATAGGGTTATTGTATTGAAAGGAAGAAAGGAAAAAAGCATTATCACAAGTTGTTCTTCTTCCCTGCTTTGTATAAGGAGAAACTCTGTGTGTGAGCAGCCGAGTCACTCAGAGCAGAGATTGGAGTTTGATGTAGTAGAAACACAATGACTTTCAACTGTGTTCACAGTGAACAATGCAGGTGCAAAAGTAACCGCGTGGATGAGGAATAAAACACAGCTATATACAGTTTGATATAAAATACAGTTTAATACCAAAATATCTTCATCATTATATATACATATTGTGCAACAGTAATGGAGGCAAGTTTTTCACTTTGGATTATACTGTTGGCTTGAGCGTTAACTTTAACAAATGGGACTAAATTACAAACAAATGGTTACAAAGAACATCTTTTACAAATGAAAAGTGATGCCTGAAGCAAACATAAATGTAGTAGTGCAAATGTCTTTTTCAAAAGTTAACCTAGCACTTTAGAACATGGGGTGAGGGGGGGGGGACAAATTTTAAAAAACAATCCGCCACTTTGACACAAATTTACCAGATTATGAGTCGGCTATTATCTGTGCTCCTACTGCATCGGTCAAAAAAACACATCAGTGGCAAACGTCGTGCCAACAATTGGCAAGCACAGACAGACTGCAGCGTGACAGAAAATCAGCCATTATACGACAGACATTTAGAGTCTATTGAAGGTGGCTGAGTGACCACACCCTCCAACTGGCATTGAATCCAAACTGTATTAGCGTTAGACATAGCGATGAAAAATCAAACCAAATGGAATGTCTCATTGGCTCAGATAAAGTAACACACTGATGGGTTTTGAACGTTTGAAGCTAGGCTACTAATTGCAAACACTTTACACTACGGCCAAACCTTTAGCAAAGTGTAGTGTAACTTTTTAGACTCATTTGCGTTTGTTTGAAAAATAACTTTCAACTGAATGTAGCTTGAAATGGCTAACCGGTATGTTGCTGTTTGTTGCTTTATCCATCTATCTGTCAAACTTCTGTTATTGTCTCATTAGTCTCACTTTGCCAGACCATCCACACGCTGCAGAGCGCAGGAGGGTCTGGCTAGTCCACACAGCATTCTGGGATGGGAGAAAAACGTTTATTGGCATTTCTTTTAACCAATCACAATCGTCATGGGCGGCGCTGAGCTCCGCACAGAAAAGTAGTCATGCGAGAAAAAACTGAGATTGGACAGATAGTCAGGCTAGCTGTCTGGATTTACCCTGCAGAGATCTGAGGAGCAGTTAACCACAGTCCTCAGAAATCCACCGGAGTTTAGAACGCCGACACAAAGAGGAAGGAAACGGACATCGGTGAAAATACATGCATCCGGCGGAATTTCCTGAAGCACCGGAGCAATCCCGGAAGTGGAACGTCATGGATGTAGACTATTGTCTCATTGATCTTCAAGCTGGGTTCGTTGCTGGTGCATTCGAGGGCTGTTGGAACTAATTCCGAAAGTCGAATATAATTTGAATAGTAAAAACATCAATACTATTCGAATGCTGGAATTACCATTCAAATGTGATTGCTTTTTTTTTTTTTTTTTTTTCTATAAATAGGTTGGCTAACGTTAGCTAATCTCCCTCTTGTCATGTCTGATGAACAACAAGTTACGGGAGTGAGAAACACAAGGCATTGTGAAGTAACACTACCTACCGAGTAACGTCAGTACAGGGGGGAGTGACAGGCTGCGGCTGGAAATCGGAAGAAGGACGGCAAATAGTTTTAACGTGACTTTAAAATCGACATCCACCGAGCCAAAATGCTTAGGTTATCAATAGTTGGCTCGTTCTGGTTTCATAACTGTGTCGCGAGTTATAGGAGCTTAGCTGGGAGCTTCACGGAGACGGCTAAAGTTTGTTAGCTGCCCTACAGCTGTCAGTTAGCTTCGACTTCTTCATATATTACCTTCCAACAGTTGGATTCTCAGTAACGTGACAATCTGCAAGAAACAGGTTGCTTTTAAATCACTAAAATAGTAGTAACAGCACCGTTTGGCTTAGTTATCAATGCCGTTGGCATCGTGGTTAACACTATTGTTACTTAGTTTATGACAAATCGTTTCGGCTGTGCTTTCTAACATGTCATTGTGCTAACCGAGCAACGTTAGCTTTACAACTGAGCCCCTTCACTACACTTGTTAGTGTAGATAATGTTTCATTACAGAGTTCTCTGTTGACTTGTGTTTGTCGCTGTGTGCGTGTTGGAATATAATGTCAACCGAGAGCGGCGTGCCAGAAATGCAATGCGCCGTGACGTAGGTCAAGGCCTGGCTAACGTTGGAAGTCCCTCTAGTGGACAAAACATGTAACAACAACCACATGCTTATTGTGGCATTGACAATGCATAAACCTGAGTAGTGTAGTACATATTTATAACAGGTTGCATTTGAGCATTAAATATTCGAAAGGAAGCTGGACCGCTCTAGTGCATTCATGGACATTATCTAATATTGGAGAAATTTGCTGCCAAGCAGCGCTGCATTCACAATCCACCAGAAATAAAACAATAAGCAAACACAAACTAACCCAACGGTTTTGTTGCATCACAAACTCGGCTGTCAACGAGACTTTCATTGCCATTCAGGACTGTGCAAAAAAGATGGAGGGAGGCGGGTCAGGAAAGGAGGAGGGTTATGTATTTTTTTTCTTATTGCTGGTGGGTGGTGCATTGGGAGAGCAGGGGAGGAACTTTTAAAGTTTTCCTTGAAGATTAATTGTATATCAAAAGGATCAAATGCAAAAATAGTGAAAATGATTATGCCATTAACATATTAAGGTTAAATGGAAAGGTTGGGGTCCACCATGTTAAATTCTTTGTTTTGTCATTTTTAGTTTTTAATGGTGAATGGAGTTGTATCAATGATGTATTATTTTAAGATATTGTAGGGAAGGGGGCTGTGCAGGGTTTCTTTTCTAAATCCAAATAAGTTATTAAAAACACTGAAGGGTCTTGCTGGTTTAAACAGGAAGGTTCACCCCCCTCCCTACATTAATAACTTTCTTACAGTCCCTTAGTTGACAGAGTAATTGTGATTTTTAGAATAATGAATTCAGTACAACATCCCCCCCCATAATGGATTACTTACAGTGTCTCTGCAATTGTGTTATAATGCCATAGTGACATCGATCTAACTCTACAGCTGTGTGAAAGGTAGAAAATCAGTCAAACTACTTGTGGTATGTTTTGGAAAATGTTCAGCATTAAGTACAAATGATAGTACAACTGATTTTTAATAGGCCAAAACGTACAAACCACCAGTGTGCTCCTTTTTATTTTTTTATTTTTTTTTAAAGGATAAGTCTGGTTCTTTTAAAGCAGAATATCTCAAACCGTATTCTTTACACAGACTCTGAAAGCGAATCTGGACACCTCTGGAGTCCAGTTGTTGCTCACTTTAAATCAAAAGGCGATGACAAGTTGAAAAGATCCATGCGACCCAAGCTTATTAAGGCATTAGTGACATATAGCAACGTTCATTTAAAAATTTAAAGGCTTCAAGAAATACTTTATGGTCAGTATAAATATTGATAATACACATATAAGCATCTGCAACACCTAGTCCCTGTTAAAGCATCTGTGTTCAGTACTGGGATGAGCTGTGTAGGTGCATCGGCAAACGGGCGGGGGATTGTGTCTGTAAGCGGTGTCGATGTTTGTGTACATTACAAGTATGCACATTAACGCTTCCATACATATGTTTACATCATGTGTGTAACTACATACGCATGTAAGGATTAAGTGGATGTGTTAGTGTAGGAGAGCAGAAATCGTTCCCCGTGTCTGGTTTTTCTCAGCGGGAGAATTTTCTGGGTCTGAATGCAGGAAGGATGAGCTGATGTGAGGCCGTCCTCTCCTCCTCTATCGGAGCCAGCTCCTCTGCTGAGCCCCACTTCTTCTTGGAGTGAAACAGCGATACCAACTTCCTGTTCCTGTTCCGTTCTCTGGCCTGAGTGACTTGAAAATCTGACATCCCAAGAAACAAAAGTGAAACGATTAGGAAAAACCAGGGGCGGAGCCAGATGTTAGAAATATTTAGGGCTCAGCCCAAACCTAGGGGAGGTCCGGGGGCATGATACCCCGGGAATTTTTTTTTTAATTTTTTTTTTTATCCATTTACGGCAACACATTTTTGAATCCATTTGATAATAGAATGCTTAAAATTCTGTACATCATTTGGGAAAAACATGATAGAGGCCAAGAAAGAAATCATCCCGTAGAGCCTATGTCCTATTTTCTATCTAGTTGTTCTCCACCTGTCTTCAATCATTCTGAAACCAGAACACAACACATATTTAGGATGACTTTCACTCCTGCCACCTAAAGAGAGGCAAACATGGACTATTTTTAAGTTAAATAACAGAGGTGTGGTAGGAATCTGACGTAAACAGCATTACTAATGCTGAAACCTATTTTAGTTACTGTATAGTATGCTAGAGGAGAGTTCACAGAATGAAGCGGTGAAATCGGTTACATTTGAATCCATCCCATAATAATCTGGGTCCGTATTTATCAAGCCTCTGATAATTACTCACAAGAACACTGCTAAGAATTGACTTAAGAGTAAAAAAATGAAGTCTTGGCTCAAAGCTGCGCTTAAAAGTTAGTTATCAAGCACGTACGTTAAGTGAAGGAGTATATGTTAAGTGTCAGTCTTCGAGATGATTGGCGAGACTTTGCTGGGCCACAAACGGGATTTTGGATGACGACATATAGCAGGGATGGACCAATCACTAGATAGAGTTCCTTTTATTTAAGAACATTCTCAGATGAATTCACATTAAATGGTGACATTCTAAGAGGAGTTTACATTCAACACACATTTGACAAGGAAAGAATTTAATTTTTTTTGGTCAGAAAACACAGGGGAGACACTTTGTTTCTCTCACTATGACTCTAGAGCCGGTACTCGCTCCGGAGGTAATGGCCGTCACTCTCTCACTTCTCCCTCGCTCTATCACCCACTCCCCACACACACACACGCCGGCTCGACGCACACACCAGCGCACAAGTATAAACATCAGGCCACTTACGTAGGCTACGGAGAAAGCTCTGCGTGGAGCCTCCACAGAACTGTAAAACAGGCTTTAGGAAAGCCATACACCCTCTGAATTGCCCTACGTCTCTAGTTTGCGGCTACTGAAATGGCTACTTTGGGAACTAACATCATCGCACATGAACACAACTGGGCTTATTGAATCCACAAGAGTCTCACCTCTCCAGTCGGACCCAATTTATGCAATTCCAAGACTGTTTAGGGACCCCAGTATGCAGAATGGATTAAAATGTACAGCCAAGAGTCACTACAACCCCTCGCTAATCTTAATCATTTTAATCTCGAAATAAAATCATTAATAGAGGTAAGAAGAGGCGCTGGTTAGCAGATTTTGTTACCTTTTGGGCAGAGCCATGCTAGCTGTTTCCCCCTGCTTCCTGTTGTCATGCTAAGCTAACCGGCTTTGTGTTCAAAAGACAGGGGTATGACAGTAATATCAATCTTTTCATTGTATTGTTTGCCTACATACATGAGAGCGGTATCGATCTTCTCGTCTAACTTTCAACATAGAAAAAACCCAAATGCTGAACTTTTCGGTAACACTGTACTTGAAGGTATCTGCATAAGAGTGACATGACACTGTCATGAAGACATGACACTGTCATGACACATGAACCCTAACCTTAACCCTAACTATGACTCGTCATGACAAAAACCGAATGACACTTACTAAAAGAAGCATTATGTCATAAACGTTTATGACTTGTTTATAATGTTTATGGCACGTTCACGACAGTGTCATGTCACTCTTATGTAGATACCTTCAAGTAAAGTGTAACCAACTGTTCTTTTTAAATTTACATTTTTACTTTGTTTTACAAATGTATTTAGTACTTCAGACAACTTCAGCCGTAACAAAGACATATCAATTCAAAGACTTCTAACTCTAACATTGTATCCAGTGCCTAAGTCATCATGACAGACGTGAGCCCGTGACTCGTTTTCCAAACAAAAAGCTTCACTGTCAGTACGTTGGTCAGCTCTTCTTTCTAAAATTTCTTTCTATCGCGTGTTTTAATTCCACAGTAACAGGTGCTTCAGGGAATGGCTTAACGTAGTGAAATACAACACAAATATAAAAAGGAACAACCTAAAACCACCAAAGTAATACATTTAAAACACATTTATAAAACGTTACTTGTAGCATTAATACGATTTTGACAGCTATTATCCATCAAATGAATTGCAATTGAGCAGCGAAAGTACGAGGCACTCACGCAGCTCGCAGTCTTCCTCTGGACCCTCTGGTTCTTTGATGTTCAGATAATGGCAGGCAAGATGGCCGCTGTAGTCCCTTAAATTTTCTTTGGCCCCTGATAAGAGACAAATAAAATCTCTGAAAACGCAGACTAGTCATGGAAGGCAGGCGAGCTACTTCACTTCCACCTTCCACCTAATGCTTTGAGAAACAATCCATAATCCAAAGGTAAACAAAACCACCCACTGCCACTCTTAAACCGATTTGACTGCACTTACATCGTAAACTCATGTATTTTACATTAAATCAAGTTTGTGAGTTCAAGGTTGCTTTACTAGTTACGATGCTTACATTTTGAATAATGTTCAGATGAGATACAAAATTAGGATTTTTCATATACAACTCAAATTCTTCAATTATGTATTTGATCTACAACTCAAAGTACAGACGGACCTGAACAACACTATTGTGCATTAAAGGCGGTGCTATGTAGTTTAAATGAAAGCAGTTTTTACCATATGTCACTATGAGCAGGTCTAGAATATGCCGATGACCATGTAACGCTGCAATGTGTAAAGGTGTGTATCCCTGCAGAACAAAAACAAAAGAGTGAAAGAAAAGGAAAGCATGCATAAAGACATGTTAATTATTCATTAACATGTATTCAGACTGGTGATGTCACGTGACATGCAAACACACCCTCAACAGTCACGTCATTAACACATACAAGGAGATTTAAAATGTATTTTTTTTTACTTTTTTTTTTTACTTTTTGTTAAGTTCAAAAGGGAATAACTGTGGCAAAGTGCTGGAAGAGTTTAGTACCTACCCCCTAGAGTTTCCCAGGCCCAAACGCAGCCAATGAAAACAGCGTGGAAGAAAAAAAAATACACAAATTAGCAAAGGTTATGGAAACATAAGATAATGATAAAAACATAATTGCCTGGTAATTCGCTGAAAATTGCTTAGTTCTAGAGTTGTGCATGCTGGCGCACAGACACACCGTTTTGGGAAACAATTAACGTGACATGACATGATTTATTAGCGGAGCACTTCTGCAGGCCCACAACACGTGCTGCTGTGATACATTTGCACAGCTGGATCATTGAGGAACATTACATCACCCAGGGGCGCAGGAGAAGGAACCAGCAGCCGTGTTGTCCCGTTGTTACAAGTTCAAGTCAAACAACTTACTGTACATGCCCATCACCTCCTGATAAACACCTGGGTACTCACATGCTGCAAGAAAGAAGAAAACCACGAATAAATCGGTGATCGGTGCGTCAAAGAATTAAAAGGGCACTACCCCGATTTGACACGTAAAGTTCGGTTTACTCATCATGGAAAGTACTACAGTTCTCAAATATTTGACCTTAAGTCAGTGGTACAAACTGAGGGCATGGAGTGTGAAAAATGAGAGCAGGTTATCAGGCAAGCAAGGTTTAAAAAAAGAGTCGCAGTAACACTGGAACCTTGGGTTCTAAAAGTAAGAAAACCTCATTCAAAATCGCAATTTTTAATAATTCAAATAATTGCGAATCCAGCCTTGGAACAGCGTCTTTTTGACTCCATATGTATAGATAAAGACGGTGAGTTAAAACAAAAACAATCTAATATTGTTGTTTATTTGCAGCCATTAATGAACTCTATTTCCCATAAACCCTAGACCACACGTGTCAAACTCAAGGCCCGTGGGCCAGATCCGTCCCCTCGCAAATTTTTATCCTGCCCGCATATCAATTTAGGTTCACAATAAATGTTGTTGCCCGGTTGCGTGCCAAACCAGAGAGACGGGAAACTGTTTTTCAAACTGCAATTATGCGACACTCAAAGCAGAATTTGGCTGACTTTGAGACTCAGAAATTCCCACAGAACCAGAGAGTTTGCATATCGGGCTGTGAAAGGCCTTATTTTGCTTGATTTTCTAAACTCTATGACGGCTAAGAAACTTTTGCTAACTTTTGTAGGGCTTTATGTGGACCAAATTGTACTTGAGAAGGCTATATGAGACATGCAATTAATACAGTCAATGATATTTGACTTTTGATTAATAAAAGCATGTCCATAAACTATAAATGTCTGGCCCCTGATGTCCTTCTCATTTTCCAGTGTGACCCTAAGTGAAATTGAGTTTGACACCCCCTGCCCTAGACTATTGCGGTATAAACGTCTCAGCTCGACGAAAGAGACTAGCCCATGAGGGAGTCGATGGGTCGTAGTTGGCTCAGACAGCAGGACAGAGATGACTGAACGCTGGGAACGTTTTTTGGACGGCAGAGATTACGGCTACAAAGTTGGAAAAATGACTTTAGAGGAGAGTGTTGTTGGTGATGTGAAAGAAAACCAGTTACTGTGATGCAAGTATGTGCTGCTGTGCTGGTGTATTCTCATGGGAGCTGTAGTGTGTTTTTTTTTTTGTTTTTTTTTTTTTTTGTATGCTAACAAGTAATTGTTTAGCTTTATAAAAATCCCATAGGTTTCAATTTCTTATAACAGCAGCTGTACTGGATATTAGAGCTGCAAAGATGAATCGATTTTGTGACTTTTAAATGAATAGGCAACTATTTTGATAGTCGATTAATTGGTTTGAGTTATTTTTTTATGAAAGAAATATAAATATTCTCTGATTCCAGCTTCTTAAATGTGAATATTTTATAAAAACATCTGAGGACGTCATCTTGGGCTTTGGGAAACACTGATTTTGAAAATCATTGTAAAATTGAAAACAATAAAAATGCACTCACTGATTTGGTGTTGACATCAGCGCCTGCATCAGCCACCAGAGAGGCCATGTCCTTGTTGCCATGTTTAGCAGCCCAGTGCAGAGCGGTCTGTGTGCAATGAGGAAAGAAGAGTCATTTATAACGGGGCTGCTCGATTCTGGAAAAAATCATAATCGCTGTTATTTTGGTCAATGTTGAAGTCCCGATTATTTAACCCGATCACTCGTTGACTTTTGGAAGGATGTTGCGTTTACTGAACTTCAAAAAACAACCCAGTGAAACAGTTCAAGAAATCAACAGTGAAAACACTTTGAACTGATTAAATACTTTTTCCCCTTGAACTCTTTGAATTCCCCTTTTAAATATATATAAAAATGAAACCGTATAAAATAATAAACACAAAATAAGCTCAACTGTTCACAATCCTTTTTGAAAACGAGTAAAATACAAATTAAAGGAAAAAAATAAATAACTTTGATCGAAATAAATTTATCACATCTGTCAATCCGAACACGAGAATAAATAAGAGTTTACTCGCAAAACCATGTGTTCAAAATTCTCGATTGCATTGTTTTTGTGATCGTCATGAGCCAAAATCGCGATCAAAATTTGATTAATTACACAGCCCTAAAATGCACTTCTCCCTTTACAATGTACTGTACTATTGTCGGGTATGGTAATTGCTGTAGCGTCATTCCAAGTTGTCTAAGCTGAGTGGGGCAGCTTCTTATTGGCCGTGTGAGGGCCGAGGGGCCAGCTGCGCACGGAGGGGAGTGGACGGACGGAGGGATGGTGAGAAGGAGGGATGGAGAGATGGTTTCCTGCCATCTAACAGACCCTAATTACAAAACAACACCGCACTGTGCCCACAGTTGGGGGGCCCGGCCGCCTGTCACCGGGGGGAAGATTGATGATGTTAGTGTGACCTGCAGAGTGGAGACCCACCCAGACATCAGCGCACTACTGTCAGCACACGTCAAGCAGGGAAACGCAGGCCCCCGCGACACAACACTCATAGAGATACATACATACATACATACATACATATATACACACACACACACACACGCGCAAAGATACTCAAACGTGTGTGTAGATGTGAGAATAATAGACAGATGTATGTACAAGACACGCTGAAAACGCATGCAAACCACATCCACCTGTCGCACTAGAACTGTGATCTCCACCGTTTTTTCCTGCACTCTTTACGCTGCGTAATTATGGGCTATCAACAGGTGAAAGCAGAGCGTTGGGTGCAGATGTTGGCTAAGTTACCACGTCCACTCCACTCCCTTTTGAGTCTGAAACACAGTGAATCAAACGGTAACCATTTCACAATTACATATTAACCGCGCGGATAGATGAAAACCTTACAACCTCAATCGTTGTTACTTTCGCCGAGGAGGTTATGCGTTGGGTTTGTACGGTTGGGTCACTTTGTTTGTCTGGTTGTCGGCAGGATCACGGAAAAACTACTGGCCCCATTTTCATAAAACTTGGAACGGTGTAGTATGGGCAATGGGTGTAGCAGATAGACAAATTTGTTAACATTGTGAGATCCCCCTAGCCCTTCTAGTTATTTTATGTTTAACATCTCTTGATTGGACGATTAAAAAAAGATTATAGATAGAGGTTTTCAACGGCCAACAGATTTTTAGTTCAAGTAATTTCAAAGATTTTGGGGCATTACGTTAATTTCCATAACATTTTAAATCATTTTTTTACAGCTAAACAGAATCACACCTTGTTCAAATAATGTCCTTAATAAAAAAATCTGTCTGTTGGTACCATTACATCTGAGTCACAGAGCTAAGCATTCCGAAAAAAAAAAAAAAATTTAATTCTTTGAAAAACACAAAACGTAGCGATGTTTGTAAGGTGTTTTCCAGAATCCTCAAAGACTTTTCAAACCGTCTGACCGAAACATTATTAAGACTTTGAACCCGTTCTCAAATTGTGCCCCTTTTCAGTTAATCCAAACAAAGATGGCATCTGGGAATAATGTCCTTGCTTTAATTTATTCAATATGAACCAAAATGTAAACATTTTACTATCAGTGATTGTTGTCTATATGGATGTTGTATTTTTTTACAAAATAATGGGTTCATATTTTTCATGTGTTGTACAAAATAAATGAGAGCATATGTTTCCGTGCCTGGATTAGGAAATGCAGTCGCACCCCAAGAAACGGGTTAAAATGTTTGTTTTTTCTTATGACGGACAGAATAATTTTTTTCATCCCCGGGGTTAGAAAAGTCTTTGAGGATTCTGGAACTACCCTCAGAACAGCTGTAAGTGTTGTTCGACGACAATCACCGGGCATCTATTTAGCAGACAAACAGATGTTTAGCTCTGTGAATGTGATAATAATACACGAGGCACAAACTGGGGCTCGCACGCTGCTCGAACAACACACAGGTCCTTTTGTTTTTAGATGCTATGACACTAATTGTGCTAATCGTGGCACTACGAGCCTGTCCAACAGCTGGCGAGAGAGGAAAAATGTCTGCTTGTGTCCACTGAAGGGACTGAGGGAGCGATAGGTAGCTACGCCTCCTGGGTGTCGGGCGTCTGGAAGACAGATTGTGATAGATGCTGTCTGGTCAAGTATCTCCATCTCTTTTGTCTGTCCCCTGTCGCATCTTAAGACAGATTGGTCAAAGGGCTGTTTGACAGGCGGCTCGGCGGGTCTCCCGGTGTGCGGGAGTGATGGACGAGGCCGAACAGGATGCTGCGTCTTCCCTTCCTGCGCTTCTGTTCCTGCCCACTGGGGTGGCCAGCCCCCCCCACCACCTGTCTAATCACTCAGGGACGTCCCTGTCCCTGCCACGCGCTCCCCAGTGAGGGAAGTGGTGGCCAAAGAGGGCTGCCCATCAACGGCCAACACAATGGCCAGTGTTCCTGACACTTGATGGGGAGGAAAGTCAGAGGGGAGTGATGGGCTAATGATGTACTTACAAACTGTGTGGCAGAGGAAGTCCGAAAGTCACAGCAGGAACGGAGGCCCACGTCCCGACGAGAAGCGGGAAGAGAAGAAGGAAAAAAGCGTGAGACTTTGGAGTGAGAGGTGTTTGCGTGAGGTGAGATCTAGGTGTCCCGACCTGTCTTCACTTTCCAAGCAACTTCACGTTTTAAAACGGCCGTTTGAAGCGCATATCTATAAAAAAAAAATTAAAAAAACGCCTGATCCCAACAAACATTCGGTCAGAACAGGAAACACTTAAGTCCTCCCAGGATGAAGAGTAATCCCTTCAGTCCTGGTCAAACACGTGAACTAGAGCCTGGTATTTGGTACACTTAACTTCTGTTGAGCACAGTGAGGACGTGACACATGCAGATCAAATATGATACCTCCTGGTTTTAAAAGACTGGTTCTCAGGAGTCTTGTGATTCTCCGTATCTCTGTACGTTATCTTTGGAAATGCATCCACCTTTTGCGAAACGGGGAAAGGCTGAGGGCTAAAGGGAACATCAAAGAGGCCTGAGGGGGATTTAGCACCTTCCCAGAGACACAACCAGCATTGTTCTACAATTAATCCCAGCCTGCTCTATTACTTTCAGATTATCTTTAAGTGGGTGAAGTCTTTGGGGGGCATTAAGACTCTCCTTAATCTCCCCCCCCCTTCCCCAGCATCTCCCTACACTTCAATGGCGGCCATGCTATCTTGTCCGGGTGGGGATGGCAGAGGCTTAGGGCTACTCTTAGAAGGTGGTCTGCACATGGCCACAGGACAGTGTGAGAACTGTGACACAGGGGAGGGACAACAAACATGAGCTCAAATCTCTTAAGCGCACAGGGAGACAAATAAAAGGATTTGGGTTGTCAGGGGGGCACAGGAGCTAAAAAGCTATCTTTCATAATCCTTTTGATAGTGGACCTTTGAAATGCATGATCTGGATGTTTTAACACAGGGTTCTCAGAATACTATTAAGGGAAAGGTCTCGGCAGAATGAGCTTGTGAAAGTTACACAAGCAAAACGCGGCGAGTCCGAGAGCGAGTATCGCACTGTGAGTGACGCAATCACAGATGAAAGATCAAGAAACGCAGAGCTGAAATACTTTTTCATTCAGTCGGTTTCAATGCAAGTAGTTCCAACGGGCTACAGTAGGCAGAGTTCAGTTATAATTACACAATGATGAAAACTTACCCCCTGAGAAGGATGGTCACGGTCACAGAGTCGGGAGCCACGTTGTGTCAAAATGAGAAAATAAGAAGCTTTAAGTCAGACCAAAATCGTGTAACAATAAGTGACATAACTGCACCACAACATGCAACCTGTGACATATGAAATACTCACCGAGGTGAAGTCCTGATTTGAAAAAAGAGAGGCAAAAGCAAATTTTAGTGAAACCATGTATCCAACCACATTTATATATATATTGGAAAAAGTGTCTTTTGTTTTGTTCACTATATATTCCTGTTACTTTAAAAGATGGTTACGATTTATTACAACCTAGGACAGTTTCGGGAACACTGCACCCACCAAAGTGATCGCTGAGATCTGAGAACAGGGCATCACCATTGTATCGAAGTCCAACCGAATGAACTAAACTAGGAACTTAGAAGTCCCTTTTAGTGCATTCCTGTTTGCGTGAAGATTAGGGAAATTAGACTGATGACTTTTTTTATTTATTTTTTTTTATATATAAACGACACTCTTACACTTAATTTTCACACAGAAACAAAAACATGACGCCACATCATGTTCTTTGTATGTACTGTTGCGTGACGAAAGGGGACTGAAAGCTCCTCCCTCCCCAGTAGCAATACAATCTGTATTTATTTCATCTGTAGATTGTAATCACCCTGAAATGATGAGCAAATTCAGTTTTATTCCTCTTGTTGACTCACTTTAACTTCTCATCGCCGCTCCCTCTCTCTCTCTCATTCACTTTCTTGCTCTTTTTTTCTTTTAAAACCAGTCGGAAAGCCGTAACGTTTGTTTTAAATGTCAATAAACATCACAGGAAATGTGATACTGACACTAGAGATACTCTAGCCTGACAAGCCAGACCCACATCAAGATGTTGGGTCTGGGAACTCACCATTGGCAGGGCTCAATCCGAGGGGCGGGATAAACGGTTGTCTTTCAAATTCCCTCTGCACGCAATAGAATAAAGCCACAACCAGGCAGAGCAACGCTAGTTGATAGTTCGTTTGCCGTTCTTTGTTCTTTTCTCAAAGAAAAGCTTAACTCCAAGTCTTCCAGAGTCGCGGCCAAAGCCGATTCCAAAGACCGCTGTTCGCCAGCAGCAGCAGCAGCCATCTTCTTTTGTTTTCAAGTAGCAGGGAATTCACGCGGAACCGTCGCAACTCTGCCGTCATTGTGTTAAGCCCGCCCACCGACTCTATACACAATGTGATTGGCCTGACTAGAGTTTGGTTTTTCCAGCTCGCAAGCCAACAGAGTTGCTAGATGAACCTGGCTGCCGCTAGGGTGCGTCTAGATTTCTAGGCTAGAGATACTCAGTACTTCCTTAATTTGTGAATGAAGTT
Source organism: Sander vitreus (assembly GCF_031162955.1). NCBI lineage: Eukaryota > Metazoa > Chordata > Actinopteri > Perciformes > Percidae > Sander > Sander vitreus. The sequence continues at coordinate 28,207,588 of NC_135861.1, read as the reverse complement.
GAACTCGAGTTGTAAAAGTTGACCTATCAGCAGAGTTTAAACTGCAGCCTGATAGTTCCTGAACCATTGGAAATACTAGTCCCAGACTGTTTTGGCAGCTAGTGATAGTGAAGCTATAGTAGAGGTACTAAATTAAGTTCAGCAGTTTCGCCAGATTATCTAAAACCAGTTTGGCTATCCTTGTCCGAACTGTATGATCGTTTTACTGCTTTTGTTACTTGCCCCATCAGACTTTATGATGTTGATATCGACACATTCCCAGATGTTATTATTACAGCCAGCCAAAAATATAACATCCCTTGGTAATTTAGGGCGACGCTACCTTCTTGTTTGCCAGCGAGGGGTCCTGTCTGAGCAGCTGAGAGAGGTCAGGGACTCGAGCACCTGCAGCCGAGTAGATCCACTCTTTCTCTATAGGATCCAGCTATACAGAGAGGGGAGAGGGAGCTCAGACGTGCACACACACACAAACACAAATCTTTGTGGGGACCCGTCATTGACATAATGCATTCCCTAACCCCTTACCCTGACCTTAACCATCACAACTAAATGCCTAACCTTAACCCTTACCCTCACCCTAACTATAACCTAATTCTAACCCTAATCCTAAAACCAAGTCTTAACCCTCAAACAGCCCTTTAAAGTTGTGTGGTCCAGCATTTTGGCCCCACAAAGCTGTCCAGACCCCACAAGTATACTGTATTCCCGGTTTTTGGACCCCACGAATATAGTTAAACAAGAACACACACACACACACACACACACACACACACATCCTACTGTCCACATCCTGTTGTGGGCTCTTTTGATAGTGCTTGAAGCTACAAAACCTCTAATCCATTTCCTATAAATGAGTCACATCCAACTCATACATAGTGGGAGACACCCATGATCACACAGTTTACACTTTTACTTCTGTTATTGGTTTAAAGGGAACAGGTAGCGACACCACAGGGAGAGTGGATGTGTATGCCCAAGACCAAACCCTAACGGTCATCTATCATTAAGAGAACCGAGAAACTCAGACTCTGGAGACTTTAGATGTTTTAACTATAGCCCCTCTAAGCCTTTTGTAATAAGAAAGCCATAATAAAACCATAGGAAGAAGAAGTAAAAAAGCACTTACAGCGACGGCAGCGGAGCCCATACTGCCCGTAGACTCCTCGTCTTGCTCTGACTCGGACTGAAAGACAGAAAAAAAACGGTGACTCAGCGGTGACCGTAAGTTAACTGTACTGTATCAGTCATAATGGTCGCAGCATCACAGGGTACACACACACACACACACACACACACACACATATCCACTTTCACACACTGGTCACACTGCTGTGATGTTTTCCAGCTGACGAGACGTGACCAAAGGGTGTCAGACGGATAAAGAGGTAATGAGTCAGCGAGACAAAGGTGCCGGTTTCACACATAAGGGGTAATGAATAACAATCCAATTAACAATTAAGCAAAAAAACAACACGCCTACAGTCAGGCCATGTGTTTTTGTCACCATTTCGGTCTCAAAGGGTCAAGACAAAAACTCTAAAAGATAATGAACACAGCCGTCTGGCAGTGTATAAAAGTGTCACTGTGGCTGATTTATGTGAGAGGTTTTTTCTTCTTTCTTGACTTGATTGCAAATTGCGCTGAGATCAAACGGAGACATGATGTTAAAACACTCAGCTCTTTCAAGTCTCATGCACAAACTGCCACATGTCAGCGTGCTTAACATGAAAAGTGGAGGGATTGTATTTATCCAGCCTATTCCACTCTGGCACGTGCTGCACTTTTGGTGGAGACCAATAATAACAACCAGAAAAAAAACATTGTTGGGCATGAAGTTAAAGACTGAGAGGTTACAACAAGTGCAAGGGCTGCAACTGTTATTCATCTCGTCTTTAAACTGTCAGAAAATACTGAAAAGTTGCACATCTCACGATGTCTTCAAGGTTTTGTCGACCAACAGTCCAAAACCGATTTTATAATAATATAAAACAAAGAAACTAGAACGAACAAATGTTTGGCATTTATGCTTGATAAATGAAACCATGAATCAGTTATTAAAATAGTTGGGGATTACGTAATTACAATTTATCCTGAGGTAGAGTTTAGATTCTCTGCCCGAGCCCGAACTTGATCCGACCCGCAGGCGGGGCCGGGCCCATATTTTCCGCCACTATCCTCGGGCCAGGCCCTTGATCAAGCATTTGTGTTTTTTTTTTTTTTTATCATTACTTTATTAGCCTAATTGGGTGGGGAGAAAGCTATGCCTCTCCAGCTTCTCCCGTAGCTCTGGGTATGTGTCCTGCACTGACTTGAGTGTGAGGTAAACTGTGCTAAATCGTGTCTCCCGTATCTCTATCGTCTTCGATAATTGCGCAACCAGGAGTCCTTTAGCAGCAGATATGGTCTCTCCTATTTCCGGCGCGTTGTCGGCCAGTGCGTCAGCATGCAGACCGCGGCGAAGGACACACAACGCAGTTTACATGCTTCGTCCTTGTTGCATTACCGGTATTCATTAAGATAATTCTAAACAGATTTCTGTAGTTCAAACAACTCGGAACTGTAGTTGAGAACGTAAGTTATAACGGCCCACGTATTAAAGAATTGTCGGGTTTAAATCAACAATCGGGCTCATAATTACAGTATGTGTCGGGCCGGGCTCGGACACAACGTGCACGGGCTCAGGTAGGGTCGGGCTTGATTTTTTTGGGCCCGATCTAAGCTTTATCCTGAGGGGCCAAACTTCATGGTAATCGATCCAATAGTTATCAAGACATTTCACTCAAAACCATAAATGTCAACCTCATGGTGGCGCAAGAGGAAAGTTCAGGGGGTCACCAGTAGGATTCATCCTCTGGGGATCGTGAATGTCTGTACACATTTTTATGGCACGCCATCCAATAGTTAAGATATTTCAGTCTGGGCCAAAGTGGCGGACCACCAACCGACAATTCCATGATATTTGACTATAGTCAAAGTGACAATAACCAAAATGAATTAATCTCACATGCTAATCTCCCACAGTCTGAAAGATGGCTGTTCAAAGCTGGTTGTCCTAAACAGGGAACTGTAGCTGTAGCTTGAATTCATCTCCGTTACATTGGATCTCTATGGTAACAGGTTTTACAGCTGGAGGAAAAAATGGCCAAAACATCCACAGAAGCTTCTCAAAGCACTCTTGCAGCGTGATCTACCACCTGTACCTTTTTTGTACGCCTTTTTTTCCATCTTGTTTTTAAAATGCAACATTACCACACATAACCTAAACAAACATTTGGTAAGGACCCCAAAACATTTTTTTTTTTTAAAGAACTGAGACAAAGAGATGCACTCAAACATTTTCGGTTACACTTTACTTGAAGTTATCTGTAGCTAAGAGTGACACGACACTGTCACGAACGTGTTATAAACATTATAAACAAGTCATAAACGTTTATGACATTACGCTTCCTTTAGTAAGTGTCATTCAGTTTTTGTCATGACAAGTCATAGTTAGGGTTAGAGTTCATGTGTCATGACTGTGTCATGAGAGTGTCATGTGTTCATGACAGTGCCATGTCACTCTTATGTAGATACCTTCAAGTAAAGTGTTACCACATTTTCTTTAGTCCAAGAATAAACGTCTGTTCTCTTTCTGGAGGACAAATATGTAATGGAGACAACCATTTCAAAATGCCCTATTAAATATCTTTGGCATTCATGTACTGCAGTTTATTTGTACTTACATGCCGATAGGGATATATCGGCGCTATCTTTTGAGGTCTAATTGGAATCCATTGTAATTCAAGCTGACCACAGCTGACTCTTCTCTGAAGGACCAAAATACAAACTCAGATACCAGATAAGGACAATGCTCTCCTTCTGATTTAAAGCTAAACTTAAAGGAGCTCCATAGAGCCATCCTGCATTTAAAAGCACGACATTATAAATGCCAGTTCCTATCAACAAAGCTTACAGCCTCAGGTGTTGTGATTAAGAAAGCAGCCAGGTAGCTTCTGTAATGTGAAACAACCGTCAACACTGGGTGTCCTAAATACAAAGTTCAATGGTGTGACTAATACCTTAGCAAACGCACTTAATCTGATTGCTGGTGCTATATTAACACACTTCAACATATTTCATCTGTCTATTGTGTAGGCCATCAAGGGAAGCCACATATCTTTCTCTGGGATTGATCTCAATCTCTTTAATGGGCACAAATGATTATTATCTTTGTAATGAGTTCCAACATGTTGCTGCTTAACATAACAACAGAAAGCTTAATTTAAATGCAGATTCTCCCCCCAAAGGGTCCTCCTCCCACTCAAATTCAACATACTGTGGGTTGCAAATCCAGGTAATTTACTTAGCACCACCTGGTGGGTAAAAGGAGGAACCACTAGAGTGACCTGGAAGTCAGTCTATTTACCTCTAATGAACCTAGGAGATAATCTACTGTATTTCATTTTGTCTAGGTCCAAGTTGTGCCCTTCCTCTGAGCACGTACAGTCATAGGTAATTAAACAAATTTAAATGTAGTTTTCATCTAAATAACTTTCAGAATGACAGGATATTAAAGGACAATTCCGGCGCAAAATGAACCTAGGGGTTAATAACACACGTGTACCGAGTCAAACGTTCTCTGGGATCTGTTTTCATGCTAATCGACTGTGTCTGTAGCTTGAAACTAGCTACCGCAAACCGGTGTTTAGCTGCTAACGCTAGCTTTCGGGGAACAGGGTAAATCACTATTTCTACACCACTAACAAGGCTCAAAATAGCACCACACTTAAACTTTGAATGGAATTTAAAGTGAATTTGAAGTTACTCAACACTATTAATGATATATATTTTATTCATACGAGACACAGAGGTCCTATATTGTCTGTTTTTTTTTTCAGTAGCTTTGGTAAAGTTTGTATTCATATTACTACCTCTTGGAGTGGCAGACACTAAACATTCATAACTTTTATTTTTCTATTTCGACGTCTCTGCTTGCTTGCTAATTGGTTTTACAGGTTTTACAACTGATTCAGGTTGTCTGGGAGGTGCAGTCGTCTTACCGTAGCTGGTAGTTTATTGGTTATTGTGACAATAAATATACTTAAAATTCTCACATTTGTAATCCTAATTGTGTGTTTGTGTATATGTGGAAATACTTCTTTTAGCAAATCGTAATTCGTTCTTTTTTTTTTTTTTTTTTCAAATTAATTGAGCTACTCGCAAGTCTTTCCAAATACCCTGGGGTTGGAAATCATCGGCTTTTTAATAATGATTGTAAAAAAGCGTGAATCACAAACACAGCATGCTATGATGTTACGTCACAAATACCATACGTATAGAGCAGCTTCAAAAAATCGTCTATGATGACTATTACCAGTGTGACTTTTGAGACGAGCAAAATTATGATTAACAAAATTGTGTCATTCATTTTCTGTGGATCCACTAATCGACTCATCGTTTCCTATCAGCATCATATTTCTGCCTCTTTTCCAGCCTTGTTTGGCCAGAAAAGCAATGATAGATCTTCAGCCTTAAAGGCAGGGTTGGGGGCGCCCGGTTAGCTGACCTGGTTGAGCCTGCGCCCTATGTACAGAGGCTTAATCGTGGGTGAACCGTGGGTTCGGTTCTGACCTGTGGCCCTCTGCTGCATGTCCCTCTCTCCCGTTTTTCCTTACCTAATCTGTCCTATCAAAAAAAAAAAAAAAAAAAGGCAGGGTTGGTAATGTTCACAAGATTTGAAAGTAGAATCTCCTCTGGGCTTTGCTAACCCCTCTCCCTGACACAAACGTGCACGAGCACCGCTCGGGACCGACGTTTTACTTCATGTCTCAGTCACCGGCAAGCAAACGGCTAATATCATCACACTCGTACTCGGGAGGGGTAGATTACGCGCAGCGGGGCGAGGAGACATTTCATTGGTTCTTTCCAAGCGGGCAGCGAGGCTGTGATTGGTGGGCATTTTTACAGGATTACAGCAGCTACAGGTGACGGATCTTTTCTGCTCTTTTTTCAGAGCCCTGAAGTTATTTGTTGTTGTCGGGGTGTAAAGACCATTTCAAACATGATATAAAAAAGTGTATATTGGAAATAGTTACCAACCCTGCCTTTTAAAATGAAATACAACATGCATACCTACAACCACTGGTAGTGTAAGTGGCAGTGCACAGAATGAAGAGTTTGCAGTACATACTCTGTGCCAGCGAGTACCGGCCCAATATCCAAGCACTGCCTCTCTTATAGCCAAATTGTCACCTTTGACCCCGAGTCTTTGTCCAGCTCATCGTTCCCGTTGCTTTGTGCCGAGGGTCCCTGGGTTTGGATAACAGGAAGTTGCAGTAGAGTGGGCTGCATGACGGCTGTTCCTGTCTGCTGGTCCTACAGGAGTACAGACATTATGTGCTATACATTTAAACTTTCACTGCTCCAATGTGTCATCTGAGGCCCAACATTTATCTGTGTGAAGTTCTGGCTGAGGATAACGGACAGTGTTAGCACTTAGCTTTCTCTTCCCCCCCCCCGCTGCTGCACCATCTGGGTGTGGATAAATAATGTTTGTTTTTAGTGCCTGTTTAAGCAAATCATGTGTGAGGACATTACACCAGCAGCATAACATACATTTAATCTTTCAAATCTATCTATCTATCTATTACATGCTCAAGTTTATTGCAGGAACAATATGTAAAAGTACGTCCAGAGGATTATTGTGCATTAAACACGCACATAATGTTTATTTTCAGTCAAGTGCTTCTACGCATTAAACAGCTCTGCCTTTTTATGTAAAGACATGATAAGCCCTTTGACCTTCTCTTTCTTCTCACAGTGGCTAACTTGCTCCAGTAACAGAGCATTTTTCTGTTCCACCATATTTCTCTGTGTAAACTCTGATTAAATGCTGACACATGGCTGTGAAAAGGCAGAGGACACAAAGATGGCCCTGTTTAGAAATAAATGCGTCAGTCACATAAAGAGTAAACACTGTGCTGGGGTGATAGCAGGATCAGCAAACCAGAGTTGTTGCTGAATCATAGCAGCTTGGCCCACAGTTTTAGTTTTTACAGATGGAAGAGAATAGAATAGCGAGCTGATCTTTAAATTCACCTCTGCAGCACCGTCGGGCCCTCCACATGACGTCTGCTCATCCTGTTGTGGATGAGAAGAAGCCGAGGCGTCCGCCGCGTCCCACTGTACGGTCGCCGGAGCTCTGGCCAGGCTCGAACCGCTCTGTCCATCACCGTCGGTCCCGTGATGTTTGGTGTCTCGTTCATGCAGCATTTGTCTGTATTTCTTCTTTAGGACAAGATACTTCTCACCCTGCGACAAATGCAGTCGGTTTGCACAATGTGCATTTGAAAAGACGAAAAATCCACAGTCAAAAACAGTCATGTAGGTTAGGCTATACTGTCTTTCTCACAAGAAGTTGTGTGTTTTTTATGCGTACTCTTGTGTCTAGTAAAATGGAACAGTATTGGCATATATTATAGAAAACAAGGAATCTCATTTTTAAGTAGGTCATTTTAACTTTTTTTGTGTAAAGACATAGACACAACTTTACTTTTTTATATAAAGATACTGCTGTACCTCACATCTCTAATGCCCTTTGAATCCAATTATTCGGGGATCACAAGTCAGATTAGTTACTTTAAACCTAAATTGTGGCAGCACCAGTTCTACTGTTGATTCATTTTGTCAATATGTGAAAATGCGTTGTAAAAATAGTTTCAAGGAAAATGAAAACTGCAGCTGCAATCCCTTGGGGGAAACCAGTGGGTACAAAGAGTTCTTTAAAACAAAAATCAAAGATTAGATGACTCCTTAATACGTCGTGATGGTTTTGCTGGAACCCTTCATAACGGTGATCTATTTGCCTGTTTATGCCACAGTGGTGAGACATGAGTAAAGAATATACGGCAGCAGAGCTTTTTCCACAAAAGGTAAAAATATTTTACTCACATTCTCTGACTTCACCACAGCAATTCGGTCAATGATGAGCTTGAATTCCTCTCTGTATTTAGCTGCAGGGGAAAAAAATATTTGAAGTAAGAACTAAATATAGCTTTTAATTTCTCACATTCAGTCGAAACATAAGTGGTTCCAACCAGTGGCACTCATAAGTTTATGATCCCACGCTAAAGTTGACTAAAAAGAGAAATAAAAAAATCATCTTTGGGAAATTGATCTTAATGCCTTAATTAAAAAAAAAAAGAGGAAAAATCCAACCTTTAAGGACACCAATTTTCTTTATGAATGTATAATGTATCGTAAATAAATAAATGTTCTTCTTTAAAATACAGGGGGCATAAGTCAGTACACCATACCTAGAGATTGGCATGGGGTACTTTCCATAAAATCATATCTCAATGCAAATCAAACCAGCTATTAGGCTAACTGAAATAAAACCATGCCAATCTTTAGGTATGGTGAAGGGTATGTGATGATGAGGGGCTATTTTTTAATTTAAAAAATGTGCGGTGAAGGGAGGATACTGGCGTTAGTGTAGGCGGAGCATTTGGCCGCTACGCACACACTACGCACAGCGCTCAGCGAGGTGCAGGTCGATGAAAGATAAGAAAGATCTCTCTACTTGTTCTGCAGTGTTAGTTTAGTTTGCTGTCCCATTACTCAACCCCGTATTTGTGAATGCAAATATCTGAAGTGAAAACTCTGTTACAACTATATTGTTGTGTATCATTGCACGTTCTTTAAGTGGGTATATGGAAATCCTGGAGATTTCTTAGTGGGTATACTGTGTAAACCTGCATATCCCATAGACTACACCACTGGTTCCAACACCCACAAATGCCAGTGAGGGTGAAAAGGAAGTGCACAAAACTGCCTTATGTGGGTGACAGAAATAGACGGGGATAAAAAGAGTTTGATTTACTATAAAAACACATTAAGTATTTCCAGATGCAGATGCAACTAGAATGTAATGGTGTCTGTTTACAATTGATGTGGGGTTGTTGAGCTACAGTCTGCAGGAGAATTTGCTGATTTGTGTTTCTGAGGCAGTAAAAGGAAGGAGTTCTGCTGCCGTATCTGTTTAGCTGACAAAGCTAGATGCAGCTTATATTGTAAAGAAACGGTTGCGTCAACGAAATCACAGCACACCAAGCTTCAGAGGAAAGATGTTCCCCTGCAACAAAGATCCAAACACGTCACAGTGCATCCCCAAAGGCAAAAAACCTGACCCTCACAAGACCTAAATAAAATCTTTCCTGTGGGAAGCAAACAAACTACAGCTGACCAGCTGATAAACCTCATCAGATAATGCTTTCCTCTTTAGTTTACAGCAGTGAGCACATATGTGCAGACTGCGTGATTAAGAGCAGCCAGGTTGGCTAAACAAGAGGAATTTTCCAGGCATAGGTATTCCATTAATGCATAGGTGTACATGGGCATGCAGCTCAGGACAATTGAAGTGTTTCCCTTTCCTGATGCGGACGGAAAGAACATTTGTAGTAAGATAGTTGCACCACTCACGTTCAACAACAACAGGAAAGCCAAAGGAAGCAGCCACTTACATCTGTCTCAACAAAAGAATTCCTTGCTCACCAACGTGAGTAACACAGTATAAATGCTAGTTATTTATTAGCCAAAGGTCTGCACAAACAAGGACCTCACACGTGTGCATGCACCCCCGCCCCCGCCCCCCAACACCGCTATACTCCCACCATGCCCCAGTTTTCCAGTCTGATGAAAAAGCAACCCCATTAGAGGTCTACATCCAGTCATGCATGTGGACTTAATTGTGATTAAAACACGATCATCACAATTACGACATCGAAATCTGCAACCACATGCTACGACAGACTTCAAATGTCTGGGAAGCACTTTTCTAATTGGACAGACATGTCAGATGGCAGAGAATCAAGGCAGCTCTCTAAACCTCTGTCAACAACTGCAGTGCTTACATAGCATCTGGACAGTACATGCTGGCAATGGCAATACAAGGTCACTTTGGATAATCATTTAGGGAGGTTAAAATATGTTTGCATGTCAGGCGGTGCCAAAAGTAAAGGTACACTTGAATCATTACAAGCTTGTTTGTATTGTGGGCCAAATATATTTTGCAGTTAAACTGTCAATAGCTAGTGAAGTGTGCTTTGTCTTTAAAGGGTTTCAATGGGACATTTCTACTTTAGGTACACCTATAGCTAAAACTAAGGCAAGCTAATACAACAGCACTGCAATAAATCTTGTCCATTCCACCAGACTGTTACTTTTGAAGGAATAAATGACACAATATTTGTGTCACAAATCCAAATAGTTGAATTTATAAGCAATACAATGCAATATTGCTCAGCTAATGCACGTTGCTACAACCTTTACTTGGTCTGGTGTGACCAATAGCTTCTGGTGGCTAACGTTGGCTAATATTAGCAGGCTTTAGATACTGTAATGTGTTTACTATTGGTTTTACTTTTGTGACAAATCCTTGAAATGGTTAAGATGTAGTACAACAGTAACACAAGTGGGGGAAAAGTTAGCAAACTTCAGTGAGGTCAGGTACAAAACAATATCTATCTAAAGTTAGCTAACTTTAGCGCAACTAACAATTCTTTCTTTTTTTTTTAATAGATTTATCTAATGATTATTCTCTCAATTGATTGATTAAGTTTGGTGTGTAAAACATCGAAGAGAACAGTTAAGAAACATGTCTGTTTTGTTTAGGGTTTGTTTTATAAAGCCTCAAATTTACTATAATGTAAGAACAAGAAAAGCATTTGAGTACCTGTAACCATTTAAATGATGGCTTTTTTTCCCTTGAAAATGATTGATTGGAAATCATTGCTGCCAATGAATTTTCTTCCCATTAAATAATTGATGGCTATTTGTTGCAGCTCTAGCTAGCCTCCTGAAGTGATTGGGCATATACAGTATGTGTGCATGTGCACATACAAGTAATTTGACTCTGGGTTTTGGTTGCTCTCAATCAGAAAATAGACAAACGGCTAAAAAACAAGGACAACAAAGACCAAGTTAAGTCTGTAGCCACATAACTCCTGAGTGTAGCTGAGCAATACTGCATTTTATTGCTTTTTAATTCAACTTTTGAACTTTTGTAACAGGAAGATTGCGTTATTGTTTTTAAAAGTTACATAGTGTAGCTTTAAAGTGGGATGGACAGGCTTTATTACAGGGCTGTTAGATTGCATTAGCTAGGTGTTAATAACGTTAACACCCAAAAACATTTGTCTAAAAAAGCCAAATATGAGAGGAATTTCTATGTAGCCTAAGCAGTCAGAACAGTTGCATAAGCATGTGGGTGGAGAAGAACAGCAGGGAGTCACACAGGCAAACATCTTTTCAGCAAATAGTGGAAAATAGTGAATTTATAGCACATAGTAATTATTTCTCATTTTGCTGAAAGACCACAGCTGTGTCTGAGGAGCCACTGGGCCTTCTTGTATGGTGGTGACACACATGTCGGTGATGGGTTTGTGTTCAGGTCCTGTGCTCAGTTACCAGGCAGATACAAGTGGCCTGGGGGAGGAAATGACACAATTCCAGCTGAAACTGTAGCTAGATGTATGGAGGGGCTTTTAATGCAAACCAGATGTCTGCTTTACAACAGCGGAACACTGAAAGGATATAAAAAAAAAAAAAAGCCGTGTGTTAGAGCAGACTGATGAATGTTGCTTTTAAATAGGCCTAAATGAATCATGTTAGTCCAACTATATATATATGAGTAGTGGGGTGAATTGAATTTGTGCAATCTCACAGTACCGAGCACTAATGCGAGCGCATCACATTTCGCCATTTTTCGGGTTAATATTTTCACCCATCTGAATCCACGAGACAACGACTCGCTACTTACCACGTAACTGCAAGTCACTGTGGCCAATAAAGGGCTTAAATGTCTTCAGTAAATCTGCATTTTTGACTCTGCCTGAGCTGCCTCCCGTGGAGTAGAAATAATCCAGCAGCGACTCTTCGCTCACATCACCCATCTCCGCTCAGTGTTTATAACGTCTTTGTAGCGACAGGGATTCTGTTTTGAAGATGGTTTTCTATTCTCTTGGTATTTTCTCCCCAGCCATAATGCAGTCCTCTTGGCTAATTTGTTGTAGTAGTTTATATCTAAACTTCACTCCACCCAGACGAGCTGACCGCTGCTGCGCCTCCTCCTGTTAACCCTTTAAAGACACCAGCATCTTATTTTTTTTACCCCTCAACCTCAGCGTTCGGATGTAGCTGCTACAATCAGGTTTTTTTTGTAGCTTTTAGTCCACCACTTATTGTCTTTGTTGAAATGCGCCATACCTAAAGCGTGTGCGCGGCATACTCCTTACTGGAGGTGATCGTGAACGTCTCACATTCACGTAGTAACGTTAAGAGCAGTTTTATGGTAGTAGGCCTATGCCTATCTATGTAGTTCTTCTCCAAATGTATTCAGTGGTGGAACAAGTCATTTTACTACTTTTTATTTAAGTGAGTCATTCCGGTTATGCAGCAACATTTTGTTTCTCAAAAACATTTGAACAAATAATATATGTATTTTTCATGTTTATTACACGACTGTCAGGAAAACGCATTAGCCAATGAAAGGCATTACCGGTTTATAGTTTATTTATATAACAGGCTGGGAAAACGTGAGCTAAGTTAGCCTTAACATCATGAAACATGGAAAAAAGTAAAAGTTGTGCTCACCCTAAATTTTGAGTTCCCTCCAAAAAAAGATGTCACTTCCTGAAAATGGTTTCAATGGAACTGTAGTCTTCTTCTTTTTTTGGAAGGCGGAAAACTACAAACTAACAGGGTGGGAAATGACTTCAGGGACAGTTTAAAAAAAAAATAAAAAAAAATAGGTAAAACAATGAAATAAAACTATAGTTCTTTCTAATATATAATCAGAGAGAGTTTAACATTGCCTAAAAAGTATTAAATAATATTTTGAGTATTTTATAATGATATTGATATTATGTCTTATAGTTCTTGAAGAAGTGATTACTTTTCACTGGGGACATGGTAAAATTGAATTCGAAGTACTAAAAGTATTTTTAATGTGCATTATTCTTTTTATGTGATAAAGGTCATTCAAGCCACTTGTTATAAATATTTGACACATTTTAAAGAAAACATGAGGAAGTCAGTCATGGGGACAGAATTGTTGCTACATTACAGGAATGACCCAAGTAGAAGTAGCAATACCACAGTGTAGAATTACTCTGTAACAAGTAAAGGTCCTGCATTCAAACAAGTAAAAGCACAAAAGTATTAGCCTCAAATTATACCTAAAGTACAAAAAGTAAAAGTAGTCATTAAGCAGAATGGCCCATTTCAACAACATTTCAACCTACTATTTTAGACATTTAGATCTATAAACCGCAGTTGCCACAATGAGAATCAAACTTTCAAAAGTGAAAGTTGTTTTAAGTGCAGATATTCGCCTTTGCAGGGTGGGTGGATGGGTTGCATTTGGATCACACTTGTAAACAACCCCCACCGAGCCCCCACTCCTGCTTCTCCCACCTCCCTGTGCACACCAGTGATAATGGTGGAGGCCCAGTCAGTTCAGGTATTAGATACAGAACACATTGTCAGATTAATTGTGTGATTGTGCTGTAAATATTAAATGTGCTGAAATACACATTAATCCCTCTCTCCTCCTCTAGTATAGCTTCTCTTTGAACGAGTTTGCATTTAATTTAGAAATGGGTGATTTGTATTTCATGTTTTCGGCTGCTGCACTAAGACGACAATATTGTAATTACAGTAAGCTTCTTATAAGCTGATACAATTATTGAGGTGAGGCGTTTACATTGTCGCGTGAAAGTGGGACCTTATGCTCTTTCAATTTAGAAAACGGCAACTTTTACCAGGATAAAGACATTTGATCCTTGAGCATATGCCACGTCTTTGTGGAATGAATTTATGTCAGAGAGCAGCTGGCAATACATTATCACCTTGCTACTACTGTTAAGGGGGGGGGGGACATTTTGTCAATAGCTCAGGCCTATGGTGGACGAAGTACTCAGATTCTTTTACTTGAGTAAAAGTACCAATATGAAAATGTAAACCTACAGTTCTGCATGTAAAATCCTTCTTAAATAAAAGTACTGAACTATCAGCTAATTATATATATATATATACACACACACACACACACACACAGAGTACGTATTAAAAGTGAAAGTACTCATTTTGCAGAAAATTGGAGATTGAGACTGAGATATTACACTATTAGATGTTAAATACTGATTCATAAATGGCATTTTACCATTGTAGCTGGTCGAGGTGGAGCTAGTTTGTCGATTTTAGATACAGTTAGTTCATTTCAGTGGTTCCCAACCTTGGGATCGGGCAACAGGGTCACAAGATAAATCTGAGGGCTCAGGAAATGATTAATGTTGCAGGAAAGAAGAAAAAACAAAGTTCTGATACCCATATCTTTTTCTTTTCTTATTCACTTTTCTGTAATCTCTGCTTTTTTTTTGTGAAACATTGGACACGTTCACCTCTTTAGGCAGTTGTTGACATGAAACCATGTGAGACGCTTAGAGGAGATGTCTTTCTCTTTGGTGGACGTGCTATGACCCATTGACAGACACAAGCCAAAAAGGTTCTGAACCATTGGTAATGTGTTGTATTTTGTAAGATTATCATGATTTTTTGTTTTGTTTTTTGTTTGTAAACTATATAAAAGGAAGTAACTAGTATTTGCACCTGCCAAATAAATGTGGAGTAAAAAGTGTAATATTCCCCTCTGAAATGTAATGAAATAGATGTATAAAATAGGGGTGTAGGAAAAAATTGATACAATCGATTTTCAAAATACAATATTGATTTTTACATGCAAAAATATTCATGTAAGACAGTGGTTCACATTTATGTTGTGTTTAAACTCCCTACAGCTAGATGGCTATGCTGAGACCCACCACTAGTGTCCTTGCCTAACAGTGCCTAGCAGTGCCTGACCTTTTGCTAGAAGCTAACGATGTAGCTATGGCTGAACTTTGACCTACTTTAGCATATAAACATTAGCTCACTAAGAACCTGTGAACCACAATCCCAAACTGGCACTTTGATTTTCTGTGTACTGAATTGTTTACCTAAAGTAAACTTCTTTGACTTTTATGCACATCATGTCTTTTTTTTATATTTAGTTTTTCTAAAATTATAGTTAAAAAAAAATTCCAATATGTCGCCTTACGCACAGTATCGAAATATATTGCAATATATTGAATCGTGAGCCATGTATCGTGATACGTATCGTACCGCCAGATTCTTGCCAATACACAGTCCTAGTATAAAATACCATTACATGGAAATACTTAATTAAAGTGCATGTACCTCAAGGTTGTGCTTAATTACAGTACTTGAATAAATGTAAGTTTACTTTCCACCACTGAAAGATGTAGCAATAATGCAATAACCTGAAGTGCTTTAGACTGAGTAAACTTAACCCTGTGTTTTTTCAGGGCACACATGCAGAACAGAACAGAGTGGCTCGGATTACAGCACACACACAGAGGGAGTGTGACTTCATTCTCTGCTCAGGATGCCATTACTCCACTATGTCTTTACATGGCAAATATTTGTTTGCTGCTATATATATATATATATATATATATATATATATATATATATATATATATATATATATATATATATATATATATATATAAATGAATATCGAGTACAGAACCTTTAAATGGTCAGTTCAGTATGAGCAACGCTGACTATTTTGGCCAGGCTGATATTGGCTTATTGCAGTTTAAACCGAAATGCCAGAGTTAAGTTTGAGGTCATTTGGAAAAGTCTCCATCACGTAAGTTCGTCCACCAGAGAGCTCTTAAAACAAAATAAATAAAAAAAATAATCTAAGAAATCCATTTATTAAGATTGTTGTGTTTAAAAATAAAATTAATTGGGTGATATAAACTCCCAAATATATATTAGTATTAGCTGCAAAGATTGTTGGTATTTTGCGTTTAATTTCTCAGTTATTAATAATAATAATAATAATAATAATAAAAAATATAATTATATAACTGACTTTATTTATATAGCACATTTCAAAACAAAGTTGCAAAGTGCTTTACAGTAATAACTAATAATAATAATTAATCCCAAAATAAATCCCTAATAATAAAAGTGAGGTTTAAGTAGAGATTTCAAGAGGACTGAGTTAAAAAAAAAAAAACGGTGTGAATTGCTTGAATCTAAAGACTGGCATTTATTCTGAATCTAAGAATTTGTAAAATGTGTCCACTAATCAGAAACTTGGTGTTTAACTGTGAACTCTCCATCATCGCTGTGTTCCACATACCAGACGGGTTTCTCGGTCGCTGCTTGTCTGCTGAATGCTGTTTTCAGGAGAGCAGAAAGGGCCAGATGATCTTGTGCACCATGTGAAGGTCAAAGCCACCAGTGCAATGGCAGTGCGTGGTACTGATCGAGGACAGATGTTCACAGGGTTATCCATTCCATATGGCTGTCACTCGTCCATGGGCCTTTTCACAGCACAGCTCTTGTAAACACGCTTTAGTTTGCTGTTGTCTTTTTTCTGCCCCTGTAAAACATGTCCTAAATCCAATCACCTAGGCTCTCTAAAGGGGATGATGTTGATGAATGGGAATGTGTAGTGGTTGTAGTGACCTATAAGCCCCTACTGAGATTACAGGGAGGCAACCAACCAGCCAGCCAGCCAGCCAGCCAGGGCACCAGGAAACAGCTAGAGCTTAAGGAGGGATTGTTTAGATAGACAATGGTGTCTACCTGGTTTTAATCCCCGCTTAAAAAAAGAGTACAGGGGATTGCCAGAGTTTAATAAATGAAAGTGCTCCTATAATCAGGATTTGCCAAAGTGCCCCTTTTGTGTTAATCGGACATTTTTTACAGCATGGTTTTTGACATCTGCCACAGCAGGTGGTGTTAACCCCATCCCTGACCCATCTGTATGCAGTGTACATATCTATCAGACGTCATGCAGAGGAGTGCACATGACACATACGTGAACAAAAAGGGAGAGTATATGCCACTGGTGATTTTAGACCCTTTTTAGTGGGGCTCAAGCCCCCCTAAATTTCATCTCAGCCCCCCTAAAAATTATAATAATAAAAAACTTATTTAAATCAATTCTAGTGCTTCAAGTTAGTTTGCGAACGTGTCAGTTAGTGACAGAAGACAAACAATTACAGGTTCAAAGGGCTTGAAACAGGTTTAATATCCTGTGTAGCTGTCGCCGATGCTATGCACCTGTAACCCAGTCAAGGAAAGGGTTAACAGAAACCTAGTGTTGGCCAATCGGAGGTGGTCGTGCCAGACTCCCGCCTTTGGCTGAGTCTCTATCTGATCTGTCAGAGGGAGAGCAGGAGTGTGGTTGTGAAGTTTAACTTTGTAGTCCCCAGAGAAAGAGAAGAAGTTGGTCATTTCGTGGCACAGATTAGAACCCAAATTGAAACTTGAGCAACTAAAATTGCTGATTGTTAGAACATTGTTCCAAATTGATCGTTATTACTGTGACTTATAAAGTGTCAGGTTTAGTTCCATCATAGTGTTAATAGTGTCGAAAAACGTTAGCTGACGTTGTCGGTCAGTAGCTAGCGCAGAGATTATTGGTTAATGAAATTACTGATTTAGCGGTGGGGGGGTCAACACTTTTGCAAAGCACTGTATCCGTATCACATTCTCATAAGGGGCTGAGCCCCCCCTAAAAGTCTCATCCTAGAAACGCCCCTGGAGTATGCAATGTGTGAAAATGTTGCAATTCTATAAGCACAAATATCCAGAGTCTCCGTTTCTCCGAAATGAAAGTCACTCGTTTTTAGGGTTGAAATCAGGGGAAACTGGATTTGGTTAAAGGTGCTCCGAAGACGTTACGCCGCTCATCCAAGAGACTTCTTGAAGAACTAGACTTGGTTAAAGGTGCTCCATAGACGTTTTGTCTCCTCTTTTTGTAGGAGTCTCTCGGATGAGTGATGAAACCTCTTTGGAGCACGAAATGTCTTCGGAGCACAACTTTAACCAAGTCCAGTTAAAGGTTAAAGGTATTTTAACCCTTCCTTGGATGGTTTAAATGTACCAGATAGACACCAGGTCACAATAACATCACATACCTGAAAATAATCTATGGAATGCAGCCAGCCTCATTACTTACTTAGTGAAGGCTAATAGAACAAGGATGTGTAATGAATAATTACTTCATTGCGTAAACAGAAAGCTGCATTTGAATAATTAAAGTCCAGCGTATCAGCGATAAAGCATAATAAAATTGTTTTAAAATCGAGGATTACAAGAGTAAATCCCGACGGGCCAGATGTGAGCGCGGGAGGGGCCGCTGTATTCTGGGACCGGATTAAACATAAAATCCCACAGGACCGCACTGTCTTTTCCCGCAAGCTTAGGAGCTTGTGTGGACTCAACATGCTGTAATCCACCGATTAGCTGATATAATCACCTGTAAATACACCTAGGCTATGATGTTACTGTCGGCCATCAGGCTCTGCCCTGCGTCACGTCACATCCAACGTATCTGTTGGACACTTTGTTACAGAGACGGGCCAGATTTGAACTTTCTCGGACCAGACATATGACTGGACAAAATATGTGATTTCATGGAGTATTTCTAGACTGTGGTGTTAATACTTTTACTTTTACTTTCATAGGGACATACACACATGCGTACATACACTAAATATAGACAATATGGATATGACTTTTTATGAAATACTACAGTATGACTTTGAGAGTTTTTCGACATACGATACTTTGACTTTGTATTACTTTTTTCCACATATTCGATTACTTTTTTATGACTTTATGGTGTAATATACTAGAGATGTTCCAATACTGATCAGACAGTATTATACCCTTCTACATATGAGTTTTTCACTCATTTGTTTAATAAAGTGTAACTACATAAGGTTTTTGTAAAAGAACATGTCACCACAGGAGCCTTACTACTTAATTGAAAAATGACATAGATGAAGCACTTTATTCTTATGAAATACGATGTCAGATAATGTCCTCCATTAGAGTGAAGTGTTTCTTGTGTCAGCTCCCAGATCACTGTGGTTATCCTGATGTATCTTCCTGTGGATACTGAGACTGTGTGAGACAGCAATGCTTTGCTCTCTCGTCTCGTCGTGAAAAAAAAAAAGTATAGTATATCAAAAAAAGTGATTAAAAAAGTCATAGTATAGTATGTCGAGAAAAAAGTCATAGTATAATATGTCGAAAAAAGTGATAGTTATAGCATAGTATGTCGAAAGTAATAAAGTCATAGTATAGTGTGTCGAAAAAAGTCATAAAAAAGCCATATTATACTATGTAGAAAAAAGCTCATAATATAGTATGTCGAAAAAAGTGATAAAGTCATAGCATATAGTATGTCAAAAAAGTAATTAAAAAGGCATAGTATAGTATGTAGAAAAAAGTGATTAAAAAGTCATAGTATGGTATGTCGATAAAAATGATGAAAGTCATAGTATAGTATGTCAAAAAGTGATTTAAAAAAAAGTCATAGTATGTCAAAAAGTGATAAAAGTCATAGTATAGTATGTGGGGAAAAAAAGTCATAGTATAGATAAAAGTCATAATATAGTATGTTGAAAAAGTGATAAAGTCATAGTATAGTATGTCGAAAAAGTGATTTTAAAAAAAAGTCATAGTATTACGAAAAAAAGTCATAGTATTACAAAAAAAAGTCATAGTATTACGAAAAAAAGTCATAGTATGTCGAAAAAGGTGATAGTCATACTATAGTATGTCGAATAAAGTCATGGTACAGTGTTGAAAAAGTGATTTAAAAAAGCCATAGTACAGTATGTCGAAAAAGTCATAGTATAGTATGTCGAAAAAAGTAATTGTATAGAATGTCCAAATAAAGTCATAGTATAGTATGTCGAAAAAAGTAATTAAAGTCATAGTATAGTATGTCAAAAAGTGATAAAAAAAAAGTCATAGTCTAGTATGTCAAAAAGTGATAAAAAAAAAGTCATAGTATGTCAAAAAGTGATAAAAAAAAGTCATAGTATGTCGAAAAAGGTGATAAAAGGTCATACTATATTATGTCGAAAAAAGTAATAGTCATGGTACAGTGTCAAAGTGTAAAAAAGCCATAGTAAAGAGAAAAAAGTCATAGTGTATGTCTGAAAAAGAAATTAAAGTCATAGTATAGTATGTCGAAAGTCATAGTATGTTGAAAAAAGTGATAAAAGTCATAGTATAGTATGTCGATAAAAATGATGAAAGTCATAGTAAAAAGTAATTAAAAAGTCATAGTATGTGGAAAAAAAAGTGATAAAGGTCATAGTATAGTATGTCACAAAAAGTGATAAAGTCATAGTATAGATAAGTCATAATATAATATATGTTGAAAGTTATAGTATGTTGAAAAAAAGTGATTAAAAAAAGTAATTGTATAGAATGTCCAAATAAAGTCATAGTATAGTATGTTGAAAAAAGTCATAGTATAGTATTACGAAAAAAAGTCATAGTATAGTATGTCGAAAAAAGTAATTAAAAAGTCATAGTATAGTATGTCAAAAAAGTGATAATGTCATAGCATATAGTATGTCAAAAAAGTAATTAAAAAGGCATAGTATGTAGAAAAAAGTAATTAAAAAGTCATAGTATGTCGAAAAAGGTGATAGTCATTCTATAGTATGATGAAAAAAGTAATAAAGTCATGGTACAGTGTCAAAAGTGATAAAGCCATAGTATAGTAAAGAGAAAAAAGTCATAGTGTATGTCTAAAAAAGAAATTAAAGTCATAGTATAGTATGTCGAAAAAAGTGATAAAAGTCATAGTATAGTATGTAGAAAAAAGTGATAAAGTCATAGTAAAAAGTAATTAAAAAGTCATAGTATGTCACAGTATAGATGTCATAATATAGTATGTCGAAAAAAAGTGATAAAGTCATAGCATATAGTATGTCAAAAAGTGATAAAGTCATAGCATATAGTATGTCAAAAAGTGATAAAGTCATAGCATATAGTATGTCGAAAAAAAGTGATAAAGTCATAGCATATAGTATGTCAAAAAGTGATAAAGTCATAATATAGTATGTCGAAAAAAAGTGATAAAGTCATAGCATATAGTATGTCAAAAAGTGATAAAGTCATAGCATATAGTATGTCAAAAAGTGATAAAGTCATAGCATATAGTATGTCAAAAAGTGATAAAGTCATAGCATATAGTATGTCAAAAAGTGATAAAGTCATAGCATATAGTATGTCAAAAAGTGATGGAAAAAGTCATAACATAGTATGTCAAAAAATATGATAAAGTCATAGTATAGTATGTCAGAAAGTCATTAAAAGACCTTTCTTCACATGAAATCAAATGTTTTTCATATCACCTGTTTAATAAAGTGTAACTACATAAAGTTATTGTAAGAGAGCCTTACCACTGAATAAAAAAATTACAACAATAAAGCGGTTTATTCATATGAACTGGACAATGAAATGTAGATCATATAACGCACAAAGTAGAAACTTTTTACACAACTTGTCCAGATAATGTCCTCCATTAGAGTGAAGTGTTTCTTGTGTCAGCTCCCAGATCACTGTGGTTATCCTGATGTATCTTCCTGTGGATACTGAGACTGTTGTGATGCTGCTGGCCGCTTTGTTGAATGCAAGACACCTGTCCAGCAATACTTTCCTCTCTCGTCTTAGTATAGTATGTTGAAAAAAAAAATCATAGTATAGTACGTCGAAAAACGTGATAAGTCATAGTATAGTAAGTAGAAAAATGTTCATAGTTTGATTGTATGTCGATGTATAATTGTATAGAATGTCGCAAAAAGTGATAGTCATAGTATAGTATGTCGAAAAAAGTGATAAAAAGTCATAGTATGTCGAAAAAGTGATAAAAAATCATAGTATTACGAAAAAAAGTCATAGTATAGTAAGTAGAAAAATTGATAGTTTAATTGTATGTCGATGTATAATTGTATAGAATGTCGCAAAAAGTGATAGTCATAGTATTGTATGTAGAAAAAAGTGATAAAATTCATAGTATAGTATGCCGAAAGTGATAAAAAAAAAAAAGTAATTGTATAGAATGTCGAAAAAAGTAATAAAAGTAGTCATAGTATGTTGAAAAAAAGTCATCGTATAGTATGTCGGGAAAAAAAGTCATAGTATGTCGAAAAAAGTAATTAAAGTAATAGTATAGTATGTCAAAAAAGTAATCAAGTCATAGTATGGTATGTCGATAAAAATGATGAAAGTCATAGTAAAAAGTAATTAAAAAGGCATAGTATAGTATGTCGAAAAAGGTGATAAAGTCATACTATAGTATGATGAAAAAGTGATTAAAAAAGCCATAGTATAGTAAAGAGAAAAGTCAGTGTATGTCTAAAAAAGAAATTAAAGTCATAGCATAGTATGTCGAAAAAGTCATAGTATGTCGAAAAAAGTGATAAAAAGTCATAGTATAGTAAAAAAAGTAATAAAAAAGTCATAGTATAGTATGTCGAAAAAAGTATAAAAGTCATAGTATAGTATGTCGAAAAAAAGTCATAAAAGTCATAGTATAGTATGTCGAAAAAGTATAGTCATAGTATAGTATGTCGAAAAAAGTGATAAAAAGTCATAGTATAGTATGTCGAAAAAAAGTGATAAAAAAGTCATAGTATAGTATGTCGAAAAAGTGATAAAAGTCATAGTATAGTATGTCGAAAAAAAGTGATAAAAAAGTCATAGTATAGTATGTCAAAAAGTGATAAAGTCATAGCATATAGTATGTCAAAAAGTGATGGAAAAAGTCATAACATAGTATGTCAAAAAATATGATAAAGTCATAGTATAGTATGTCAGAAAGTCATTAAAAGACCTTTCTTCACATGAAATCAAATGTTTTTCATATCACCTGTTTAATAAAGTGTAACTACATAAAGTTATTGTAAGAGAGCCTTACCACTGAATAAAAAAATTACAACAATAAAGCGGTTTATTCATATGAACTGGACAATGAAATGTAGATCATATAACGCACAAAGTAGAAACTTTTTACACAACTTGTCCAGATAATGTCCTCCATTAGAGTGAAGTGTTTCTTGTGTCAGCTCCCAGATCACTGTGGTTATCCTGATGTATCTTCCTGTGGATACTGAGACTGTTGTGATGCTGCTGGCCGCTTTGTTGAATGCAAGACACCTGTCCAGCAATACTTTCCTCTCTCGTCTTAGTATAGTATGTTGAAAAAAAAAATCATAGTATAGTACGTCGAAAAACGTGATAAGTCATAGTATAGTAAGTAGAAAAATTCATAGTATAGTATGTCGAAAAAAGTGATAAAAAGTCATAGTATGTCGAAAAAAGTGATAAAAAGTCATAGTATGTCGAAAAAGTGATAAAAAAGTCATAGTATTACGAAAAAAAGTCATAGTATAGTAAGTAGAAAAATTCATAGTTTAGTATGTCGATGTATAATTGTATAGAATGTCGCAAAAAGTGATAGTCATAGTATTGTATGTAGAAAAAAGTGATAAAATTCATAGTATAGTATGCCGAAAGTGATAAAAAAGTATTTGTATAGAATGTCGAAAAAAGTAGTCATAGTATAGTATGTTGAAAAAAAAGTCATCGTATAGTATGTCGGGGAAAAAAAGTCATAGTATGTCGAAAAAAGTAATTAAAGTCATAGTATAGTATGTCAAAGTAATCAAGTCATAGTATGGTATGCCGAAAGTGATAAAAAAGTAATTGTATAGAATGTCGAAAAAAGTCATAGTATGTCGAAAAAAGTAATTAAAGTCATAGTATGGCATGTCGATAAAAATGATGAAAGTCATAGTATGTCGGAAAAAAGTAATTAAAAAGTTGTAGTATGCCGAAAAAAGTGATAAAAGTAATTTCTAGTATGTCAGAAACAGAAAAGGGGCCATTCATTCAATCCAATGACTCACTGTCACATGTGGTCACGACCTGTCTGGTGTCATTCTTCTTCACCTCCCTTAAACACATTAGTTTGCCACCTGCCGTCTGCGTCAAAAACATGATAGATGAGAGCATGGCGACCAGTTCATGTAGTTTTTAGTGCTTAATACTATAATAATGATGATAATTCAGATTCAGCCTTTCCCCTCGAACCACTCCATTACAATGGATTAAACCATTAAAAAGAGGGATAAAGTATTTTAGCGTTTTTATTCTGTAAGACACTTTAACATCATTCCTGAAAGAGGAAACACATGATTTTGGTTCATAGCACATTCATGCCTGGCAAGAAAAGAAAAATATTAAGACTACATCAACATAAAAATGTACAAATCATTGAAGCAAATAATATAAATATCTTATATATAAAACATAGCAGGCATAATAAATATTACACATTAACAAAAAAAAACTAAACAGTTAGCCTATTTGGTTTGGGCAATTGGAGTAAGGTTATGACTCACTGATCTGAAAAGCTGAATGTTAAGTAAATCTCCTGGAAAAACAACTGATTCACTCATTACAGAATATCCAACCCAACCATTGTTGTTCAAGTGGTTTTTAGTGTACACTAATGAAATACACAGGCATTACTCAAGTGTAGACTTCTTTTCATTTTCCTACGACCACGCTAACGCTCGTGTAGTTTTGATACATTTAGGCCCCCCCAAAAGTTGAGTGCACACTCAAGCCATAATATATACATATAGACAGTGCAGGAAGTTCCTCAAAACAACTCATATTCAGTCATTGTTTTATTTTAGGAAATCAACTCATTAGTGTAACATACCAATTGGCGTTAGTTCAACCAAGAGTAACAGTGAGGAAGGAAGTCCATCTGTGTGTTGAAACATGATTGGCTGTATTGGACCTCCTTTTTTTTTTGGGTGCATTTTATTTTTTTTCTTCTTGGGAATCTCCTTCCATCTTTGGGTGTGTTAGCGTATTCACAGGAGATGGGAATTGGTTCAGTCAGGAATTGAGGACCATGTTATCATTCAAACACAAGACAGACTCACTCACACAAACAGCAAACAATTCATTGTGTGACTGTAAATGTATATTCACTCCTTTTAGTGATTCTTCTACTTAACAGATAACTGTGCAATTTTTTCTTTTTTCTTTTGTTAAAGCAAACCAGGAGTAGTATAAATATTAGGACGTCGTCCTAGGTGCAGTATTTATTTTTTTGCCACACGTAGAGGGCATTTTCAAAACGTAGTGTTCCTTCTCTCTTTGACTCGGGTAACTGAGCGGCAGAAGATGCAGGACTCAGCTCCACAGTCCACCTTAAGGTCCCAGCCCCTATAATGCTACTTCCATTGCAAAGTGCAAGCAGTTAATGTCTCTCAGCCTCTCCCTTCCACGCGATGAATACGGAAACCAATGCAAGAGCAAAGAAGAAAATGTTGAAATGCAAAAATTGGTACGATCAGTGTCCAAAAAGCAACCAGAAGGGAGAGGACAACACGAGAGAGAGTGCATTTGTGTCTCAAGAAATACAGTCCATCGAAGCACAAGTGTTGTTCCTTATTATGCCCGCATGCCACTGGTCAGCTGTTTGGAAGAGTGGTTATACCTCCCTGGGAACAAGAAAAGACAAAAAAAAAAAAACATTAATACACATTCCCTAAAGTAAGAAAATGCTAAATCGACAACCAAATTAAATGGTCAGGGGAATAGTTCAACATGCACGTCTTTGCTTTCTTACCAAATGTTAAAAGGGGAGCTTGATCCCACTCATGTCTGTACCTCTAAATATGAGGCTATAGCCAGCAGCAGCTTAGCTTAGCACAACGAGTGCAAACAGCTAGCCTGGCTCTGTCCAAACGCTAACACAATCCACCTACCAGCACCTCTAAAGCTCACTAACACGGTAATATCTCGTTTGTTTAATTCGTACCAAAAGCCAAAGAGTTAAAAAATGACGAGTTGTAGATTGATGCAGTTTTCTTCCTGGAGCCTTGCGTTACACAAACAAGATATAGCGTGTTAATAGGGACCTTTTGCTGGTAGGCATATTGTGTGACCTTAGAGCAGAGCCGGCGGTTGCTTCATATTTACCGTACAGACATGAGAGTGGTATCGATCGTCTCATATAACTTAGCAAGAAAACGAACAAGTCCATTCTCAAACTACTGACTGAGTATAATCCCTGAACTGGTTTTACAGAAGTAATGACTTACGATGCAGTAAGTGTGGAGTTGAGGACCAGAGTGGTGCGTATCCTATACAGCTGAGCCAGTGTCAGTTTCTTGTGCTGCTGGGCTGGGGATTTCCTCTTTTTAGGTGACATTTCCCCCGAATCACCGGCGCCTGTTGACTCGTTTTTCCTTTCTACGCAGGCGGACGGAGCCACCTCCCCGTCTAAGCTGTTGCTTTGGGACTGACCGTCGCCCTCGCATGGTCCCGCGGGCGCCGTGTGCTCATGCATGGCGGCGCACAGTTTGTCTGAGGGCATGCTCATGCTCAAGCAGTCGTCAGACTGGTCCAGGTCACTGGAAAACGGCTCCATGCAGTTTTGGCCCAACTCCGTCAGGCTCTTACTGTGTGCCAGCGGCGATGTCTTCACGTCCCTACGTTGGGATTGGTCCTGCGCCTCGGATCTGAGGGAGTGCGTGTGGGAGATGGTGCTTTTAGCGTGGAGGCGCTGCAGCAGATTGTCCTCAGAGCGGGATAAGGACAGATTCTGGAGGCAGTGGAGTCGCGGCTGAACATGAGGCCGCCGGCGGGGTTTAAAGGATTGGACTACCGACAGCTGGGACCCCAGTGAGGCAGCATCATCATCATCCTCCTCCTCCTCCTCCTCTTCATCCTCCGCTATTTCTGTCTCTTCCTGCTCCACGTCCTCACCTTCGCTTTGGCCCGGCTGAGGCTGGAGTTCTCTCAGTAGGGACTCGGGGGAGAGGGTACCGTAGGCGCTGTCCATGGAAAGCGAGCGACACTGGGGGTCCATCTCCTCCTCGCCCTCAGGCCCCGCCTCTCGATCGTGCTCAGTGTAGAGTCTGGAGTGAACTCGGTGGGGGCTCGTGGGCTGAGACTGCTGGACCTCACACGTGTCATTCTTACCGGTTCCCTTGTTGGGGGAAGGATGCTGGTGTTCGCCTGGTTCGTCGATGTCCATCACCGACAGGGTCTCAGTGGAACCATCCGATTGGCTAAAAGGAGAGGTTTGGTTAGTTAACTGGATCGTTAGGCTTAAAAACTACCACTATCTAAACTAAAGAAAACAAGCAAGTGGGTGTAATTTGCTATTTTTTTGAATGATGCAGTTTAGGGCTGGGCAATATATCGATTATATCGAAATGAGACTGGATATCGTTATATGGTAAGGGTTGTTTTTTTTTTTTCCTGGTTTTAAAGGCTTCGTTACAGTAAAGTCATTTTCTGAACTTACCAGCCTGTCCTAGTTGTTCTACTGTTACACTTAGTCATTAGATCCACATTACTGTCGATTATTTATCGAAAATCTAATTGTGAAAATATTTTGTGAAAGCACCGTGCAATATCGACATCAAGGTATTTTGGTCTATATATAATATTGTGATATCTGATTTTCTCCATCTTGCCCAGCCCTAATGCAATTGCATTCACAATTGCAGGCATTAGTCATTTCTTACAGGTGCGTTGTACATTGGAGTACCTTGAGTTCTCCTGGTCTTTGTGCCTCATGCACGGGGAACTTGTGGTGGAGTTGCTGCTCTCGTCTTCCTCGCGCGGTGTACACGTCTTCAGACTGTTCTGCTGGCGGAGGACCTCCTCAGTGCGAAGCTTCTGGAGCTGGTTCTGCAGGGTCATTAATACAGCCACTGTAAGTCTCGGAATCTTATTTCCCTCCCAGCTCCACCATGAGTTTGACATTTAATGAGAGAACTGAACTGGCTCTCCAACCTGGACATTGCAGATTGCATCGACCCAGCTCCGCCCCTGGGTGGCGCTGTTGGCTTGGAAAGTGTAGGCTGCCACTGCACTCTTAAACTCATTGAGGTAGATGAGGATGAAGGAGCCTACAGAGACATAAAGCACACCCAAAAAAAAGTCAGCATTAACTGGAAAGAAGTCACAGCCAGTTTCATGCCATTCAGTTGAATGACGTAGCTGTTAATAATTGGTGGCAGTTCTATTATTGAAGCTTCAGTCAGTAACTGCAGCTCATTCACACTGAAGCAAATCTAATAAGGTAAGCAATACATTTATCAAGTTAAATCTAAAGCTTCTCAAATGTTTCATATTAGCATTTTTTCCAACTTTCCCCCAAAATAAGGCTGATTTCTGCCAATGCTTTTAAGATATATGCAATGATTATTTTCTCCATTAATGGACTTGTTGTTTGGTCTTTAAAATGTCAGAAAATGATGAAAAATGTCGATCAGTGTTTTCCAAAGCCTAAGACAAATGTCTTGTTTTATCCACAACTCAAAGATATTCAGTTTACTGTCACAGAGGAGAGAAGAAACTAGAAAATGTTCACATTTAAAAAGCTGGAATCAGAGAAACCTTACCTTTATTTTTCATAAAAAAATGACTAAAAAAAAATCGATTAATCTTTGCAGCTCCATGAATATATTTATCAATAATATGTCTCAATTATGACTCACCAGGGTCTTTGAGCTCCTTACAGACGACATTGTGAATGAGGAGAGGCTGGCGGATGATTTTGACTTTCTCCACTCGTTTCACTGGCTTGGTAATCAGCAGCAGGTCGGTGAACAGGACACAATAGACATCCATCTAAAAGGAAGAGAAACTCATCACAGATCTGACCGAAACATTTTCTTTTTGTTCTACGGGGTCCACCATTTTATGTGAAATGTGAGGCGACTGTGAAGCGAGAGTAAAGGAACCAGATGTAGACTATAAAGATAAGAAGCGCTCATCATGTGTTTACAAGCAGCAGTGTGAGTCACTCTTACCCTACTGTCTTTGCCCTCTTTCATCCTCAGCGCTCCCTCAAGATGCAGCTGTCGCGTCTCCTCCGAGGAGATTCCTCTCATGGGAGCCATGAGGTCGAAGCGGTTGTACTCCTTGAGGATCTGACAGGAAAAAGACAAAATAGCACGAAGCGGAAATAAATTACGCCTTTTATTGAAGAAATTTGTCTCGGGCAGCCGAGAGAACAAAAAAGGTGACACATCGCACTATAACCTCTTAATACATCCATGACTATAACTAACTAACACACACACACAAGAGAACCTACTGCACCTCCTCCCCCTCATATTGCACATATTCTACCCAGATTGCACATTTCCCATTAACTCATGCTATGATTAATAACTGACACACAATGCCGTACCAGATATTGCACATCCTTCACCAGCCATAATGTCACATTTAATCACTTTTTTCCTATTGACAATATGTCTTACTGAAAGGCAGGAAAAGGATATTTAATATAGGACATCTTACATGAAGTCTCATATCTGACAGGGCTTTTTTTCCCCCGAAGGAGACGTGGAAAAATATTTGGAGCTCCCATAAATTGTTTCTTACCTTCTCCACTTCTTCACTGCTGCCCTCCACAGCCTCGTAGGAGTCTATACGGGCAGAAATGGTGGCCAGCTTCTGTTGCTCCTGACGCTGTCGCATCCGGGACTCCACGCTGTTGATGAAGCCCTCTACCGCAGCCACCTTAAGGAGGAAAAACACAGAAGTACATGGTCAGACATTCTTCTGTGGCGAATGGAAAAGCATCACGTTATCCACTTTTCTTCATCCTACACAAAGTATTCCGATCCAATACCACACTAAAAATACTCTGTTACAAGTAAAAGTCCTGCTTTGAAAATGTTACTTAAGTATAATCAGGGAAATGTACTTAAAGTATTAGCGGTAAAGGTACTCAATACAGACAAAGTCCTCTGTGATTGTTGTTATTACATCATATTATATTAGTGCCTCTTATATATTACATTATATCATTAGATTATTATGTATGCATGAATGTAAAAGCAGGATTTAACTGTTGGAGGTGGAGCTCATTTTGAAATGAATACTTTTCTCCATTTACTGATTGTTTGGTTTGTAAAAATGATTATATATATATATGCCATCTCAATGACACCTTCACATTGTTTGTTTTGTCCAACCAACAGTCCTAAATTCAAGGAAAAGCAGCAAATGTTTTGTGTGCAAAAATTTGTTAAGTAACCAGTAACTAAAGCTGTCCAATGAATGCAGTGAATTCAAGTTTTAATATTTCCTTCCTCGCGAAGTACAAAACAGAAGTACTCCAGTACAAATTTGAGGTTCTTGTACTTAAGTAAATGTGCGTAGTTACATTGCACCACTGTCCTTACCATGCTGTTGACAATGTCGCGGGCCGACGGCTCGTCCGTCTTCTTGAGAACACTCTTCAGTAGGAGTGGATATTTGGTCAGTCTCTGGTGAGGCTTCGCCAACATGTCGGGCAGCTTTAGGCGGTTACACTGCTTATGGGTCTCTGCCCACTGAATTGAGTCAGACAAAGACAGGAAATCAAACATTTAGTGAGGCAAAAGATATGAATATATGAAGACAACGAACGAGGAGAGTGCTTCTTGTATCTGGGATCAGTTTTAAGGCGAGAGAGGACTAACCGTGACGTAGGTCCTGAAGAGCTCATTGTCCCTGAGAAGCGTGCGCATGTTCTCCATCAAGCCCTCCTCCTCCATGCAGTAAAGGATGTAGGGCTGGAACCTGGAGCCAAACTGAACACACACAATAAACAGAGACATGCGTCAGAGATATTACCAACATCTACATGAGGAAAAAACATTTAGTTAGGACTCAGTCTAAAGCCAACACTGTATTGTGCCAAAATGAAGAGAGACTGTGTAGCTCTGAAATGTGCATTTGCAGGGTATCCTGGGTACTGGCTCATATTAAGGTTCTGTTTCAGATAACGTTAATTTTTCATGTTGCATTCACACAAAACTGTGATAAACATTTGGCCCCTGTAAACAGTATGTGGTATTTAGGTTCATGCATCTCAAAAACGTTGCAAGGTTATCAAAGTCAGAAATATAACTGAAAACATCATTGAATAATACAGCTGTGTAGGAAGTATTCAGATCCTTGAAGTAAATGTACTCCAATCTCTAAAAATTATTCTTTAAATTCTTTTTGTATTCAAAATGTGACTCAAGTAAAGGTACAGAAGTATTATCAGCAAAACGTACAAAAGTATAAATAGTATTATATCACAATTGGCTTATAGTTGTGATAATGTAAGCAGTATTTTTTTATTGTTATTCAGTGACGCCAATTTGAACTACTTGATATAGTGTTTGGTAGTTTAATCTACAGAAATGCATTAACTTTTATAAAATGAGCAGTTCAAATAAATAAGGACGCCCATCAAACTCAAAAGGCTCTTCCGTGTGTTGTATATCTGCTATATTCTCCATAGTTACGTTACTCCAAGCTTCTTCCCTTATAAACAACTCCGCTCTTCACACACTACGCTCCAATCTGCACACTACTGTTTACCTTTTCCTGCTACAACTGAATTCCCAGGAGACAGCGCGATGCTACAGCTAAGCTTCAGTAACGCTATTACTGTGCAAGCCACAGACATTGTTTATCCCGTTTCCATGTAGTTACATCTGTCCTATGCAGGACAACCACCAGGCGCTCCGTGGATTTTTATTGGGATGATTATCACAGAAGCCTGGCAGCTAGCAGCTAACGGCTATCTGGCTGTACACACTCACCGGAGGGCGGCTAACAGCTACTACCGCACTACTGTTTATTTTAGGGGGGGAATACACTTCAAGACGTGACATGACCTGTCCTCTGGAGGACATAGCCACACCACCGCCGCTCCATGGATTGTTATTGGGATGATTATCACAGAAGCCTGTCTGAATACACTCACCGGACGGCAGCTAGCAGCTAACGGCTAACAATTATCAGCTAGCAGGGCAAGCTAGCTACCGGAAGGATCGAGACAGGGACCAGGGTAGGTGAATTTAAACAATGTCTGAGTTGAAAACGCATCTTGTTGACACGTAAGGGCCCTGTTCATGTGGCACAGACATATTAATTGCATTTTGTGTCTGTTAAGAGGCACAAAGGCACTCTAAAACTTGCCCCGACCACTGCCGTTTTAGCTCAGGGGACGCTTGTAGTACGTAGCTGCAGCTTCTCCGTGTTACCTGCACTGATTCGGGTCGGGGTTTTTTCTATCGAAAGTACTCGCGTAGCTATAGCGATCAAGATTAATGTAAAAAAAACTGGCCGGAATTCTCCTTTAAATGACTCATTAGCCTGGTTAACAAAGCCCCAAACTGATCAGCGCTGTGTAGTAAAGTCCACAGGGTCATGGTTCCTTGATAACCCTTTCTTTGCGGTACCTGTGGCGATATTGGTATATATTTTACAATGTGTTTTCCAACTGACCGTCCGGAAGCCGTGGTAAAGGTCCGTGGGGTCGAGCAGAGTGCGGCCCTGCCTGGCCTTCTCCAGGACGGGCAGCATGACCTGGTTCCACAGGGCTGTGTGGAGGCGGACTATCTCCTGGATGTTACTGAACAACTTGGCGGGCTCCACCTCCATCAGCAGACCGCACTCCTGCAGGTTCAGCAGCCCACACAGGAACAGCTGTAGAGGGTGATACGAAAGAATAGGAGTTCATACATTTTCTTTTAAGACACTACGCTGACATAAAGCCTTTAAAGCCAAAAAACCTACAGGAGAGATTCCATATGGGCTCTACATCAAGTCAATGCTAAAAGCTAACATTTGATAAGATTTGAAAATATGACTATGTCCAAGTTTCCAACCGAGCCGCCCCGCTGTAACTGTAGTTAAAAACACGTCTTAAAAATAGATTAAAAAAATAATTGACAGTGGCTTAGGCCTGGTGGGGGGCCTGCAATACACTGGGGGAAACCCTGTTATTTTATACAGTATATGGTTTAATTGTACAACGTATACGAGTTTAATTCTAAAGAACACCCTGGCAATTGCGGTTGAATTCAGACGGATTCAGATAACTTGGTTAGAGAGCTAAGGTGCCACGACGAGAGGTTCCAATCATTTTTCAGGGTTGAACAAGAATCAGTTTGACGTCCTCCTAAAATCTCATTGGTTGCGCTTTGAAAGATCAGCGGCATCCGAAGTCAAAGTTGAACAAATTTGCAGTTGCAGTTTCGAGTGGTGCGCCACTCCAAGGGTAGCGCTCCGCCTAGTTGGGCTCTGCCCATAGGAAAACAATGGCACAGCCAGCACAGAGCGCTTTTACCACGAATCATGTGTGGGCGGCTTTACTGAGCCGTGTCTATTGTTAGACCTTAAAAACAGGTTCATTGTGTTTCTATCTACCTCAGCACAGAAGCCGGTTTGTCTTACACAACAGCCAGACTTGTATCAGTACATGATCTTTACAGTAGTTTGCACTTACATCGGTGATGACTCGGAGTTTCTTTATGTAGGTAGCCTCCGTCTGCAGCAGCTCCCATATCGCCTCCTGCTGGTGGAACTGTCGCCTTGTCAATGTCTGCACACACAAACACAGATACAGTATATTAATAAATATAACAAATACATTCACAGAGTTTTCTCATGACTGAATGTCACAAATGTCCATAGCTGTGAAATAAACTGTAGTGCACTGACTGTAACATTTCACCCGTTAATATCAGGTCAAGATCTAAGTGCGCCGAAATCCCGTCTAGCAAAATTGATGACCCTACCTACAGTGAATACTATAGAGGCAGAGTAATTTATAACAGCCATCAGAATAAAGTATGTAATAAAGAGCCCTCTGTGTCTGCAGCCCCGCTGTGCAAACACAGTGGTCTCATTGAAATCCTTTGCTAATGTCGGTCGGAACATCCGCTTATCGTGCAAAAGCCAAAGTGCAGAAGATATTGTTTGTGTAAGAATGTGAAAAATATGTTAAGTATAATTTGCCTGAAGGTAAGAGATCCCTCTGTGCACAGATAAGACAATGTATATAGCCACTACATTTTGAAACTGGACGATACAGAGAGGTGGATAAAGATGAAAGAATCTGTGAATATTGTGAACTTAATTATAATCATTTATTCTCGCCGCTGCCCTTTATGTCATGGTTTGTGACAAACCATAGTTTATAAAAGTAGTTTGAACAAGTTTCAGATTTGACTTGATTTGACTATATATATATATATAATTTCCATTGTTTATTTGAGGCTATTCACATTTGCACGAGGTCAATATATTGTGCTGTTAGACGCTGTTGTTGAGTCATGCCATGAGGGATGCGTCATATAAAGAAAATGTTTAATTCATGCTCTCAAAAACAAAAATAACTTGTTCTGGTCATTTCCAGTTACTCACATTACCAACTTTATTACTGGACAGCATCGGTTTAAGCCATCAAGTCGGTAATGTGGCTTATGTAACTAACTGTCGGGGGTGAGAGCACATCCAGTACGCGGCACTGTACAGCAGCTGAGTGACGATATCGCTGTCCTGATTATTCATGTACACATTAACAGGTGGTAGTCACAAGACAGCGTGCGACGGCTGTTATCATTTATGTGCTGGTACGGACAGCAGTGCAATAGTAAACCGCGTTATAAGCAGAATTCTGGGAAACAGGCATCAGGGCAGGGCAGGCGTGACAAAGACACATGATAAGGAAGTAGGAGACAGGCGCATACCGAGAAGCAGGATGCCAGTACGCCTGTAGTAATCAGCTGCCAGTGAATTTTTGGTTTATGTGAACATTCATAAGGGATTGCATGAAAATTATTAGGTAGGGCTGGAAGGGTAATGCACGTTTTCTTTATGCTGAAGGAGGGTTAGTCTGACTTTTTTGGGAGAGTAGGGGAGGATCCTATCATTTTATATCAATTCTCACTTAAAATAATAAGAAAATAATTGTAAAAAAGGATCAAATGTATAAATAATGAAAATGATTTTTGAATTAACATTTCAAGGTTGAATGTTAGGTTTTACAATTAGGGTAAACCATTTTCTTAAACCAGTCTTTTTACTTTGTCTCTTTTCAGTTATAAATGGTTAATCACATATTAGATAGATAGATAGCTAGATGTCAAGGAAAGGTGCAAATAAAATATTAATAATGCTGTGGAGGCTCTTGCTTTTGTATTTCCCACACCAATCATTTTCTTACAGTCCCTTAGATTTCTTTACTTAAAAAGGGACAATGCACATGAGCACAGAGTCCAACATGTAAATGTGCCAGATTTAGCCATGCAGGCTTATTTTCAACTGCAGTCCCTAGCAAATTAGTTGTATTAGTTGAACGTGTTCTTTTATTTTTAATTTGAAATGTGTGTGAAATGAGTATTGAAAGAAGGCACAATACCTCGGAAGTTTCACACATCAAAAGAACATAATTCTTCATTTTTGCTTATAATCTTAGCTCAATGAATTGCTTTCCCCACGTTTTTTTTTAATTTGATTTTAGCTTCCAGTCTGTGTATACACAATCCCCCCCCCCCCCCCCCGGCGTGTGTGTGCTGTACCTCGGGGTTGTCCAGCAGCTTCTGCCAACTGTCCTCCAGGGCCAGGTCTGTCGCCTCCTCCTCCTCCTCCCACGAGTCCTGGTGGAAGGAGAGCTGCCGCGGCACCTTGGGCAGCCCGAACATCATGTAGGAGTGGAGCTTGCTCTGGAGCAGCTCCAGACGGTCCGCCTCCTGCCATGACACACAAACCATTAAGAGCCTAATTAGTTTAAACGAGGTTAACGGCATGACAGCGAGAAGAGATACAAAACTAACTGTGCATTTCTGTCCTTTGTGTTTCAATTTTATTGTCACACTCAAACTGTAAGTAAAGATGAGTCCAAGCATTAGCATATAAATCCTGCTCTTACTGGCGCCGTAATTCTTAAATCCAACAGGAGCTGCCATTCAGGCCTTTGTTCAGTCTGGCAGCCCTTACGTAGTTATGAAAATGAGCTCTGTGCATTGAGACCACTTTAACAATAGAGTGACTAGGGAGTGGGGGCAGACTAGGGAGTGGGGGCAGAAGCTACAGCGTGGAGGGGGAAGATGGACCAGTGGTTCATGGGTGGTGAAACCTTTCGAAAACATACTGTTCTACGTCCATTAATGGGTGAGAAACTGTACGACCGATTTAGGAGTAAAGTGCTCCGAGATTAGCACTTCTCTTCAAAGTTTTGTGAATTTGTGAAAGGAGGGACTGACAGTGGTTCATCCCTACAATATGGAGGGTGCAGGAGGTCCAGGTCCTGGTGAAGGATCTCTGGCCCTGGAGGGGTTAAGGGGGACGTTTAGGGTGAATAGAGACAAGACAGGCGTTGACAGGTGACTGACAGATACTGTCTCCGTCTGACATCTGCTACTGTGCAGGATGTGACCTCAGGAGGGGCGATACAATGGGAGCGTGTGGGCGTGTGTGTGGTGTGCGCTTTATTAGAATAAACAATGATGATTATTATTGTTGAAAACCTCTGATACAGAATTTAAAGGAAAAGTTTGACACTTTGTGATTTCGCTTTCTTGGTAAATAGTGAGCTTTAGAGGTGCTGGAAGGCAGACGTGGTTACCTTTAGACAGAGCCAGGCTAGCTGTTTCCCCCTGCTTCCAGTCTTTATGCTAAGCTAAGTTAGTTGACTGTTGGCCAGACGAGAGAAGTAGCAATCTTCTCATATAACTCAGCACAAAAAAAAAAGAAGCATATAAGTGATTTTCCTAAAACGTAAACTATTCCTTTAAGCTTTTGTGTGAGTAAGCAGAGTTTTTAAATTCAAGAAAACGTTAGATATAATTGAGGGAGGCTTTTCCTCCACCTACTCATTTCCAGAGGAAAGTATGTGAGCCAACAACACGAGACTTTGAAGGGAAATTACCTCACCAGAACTCGGGGGGATACAGCCTCCCGAGCCCCTCCCACTGCTGCCTGCTACTGTTTTCTTTGCTTTTAATGTTTGTTTAGAAAAGAAATCTGAGCTCCCGACTGCTTTTACAATTTCTGTTTAACAGCCAAGAGAAAGTGCACCACTTTGCTTTAAAACCGCTCTCTCTTATATTTCATGTGATCTTTGTCTGATCGGTGTTACCTTGCCAAAGGGCCCCGCTCCAGCGTTGGAGCTGAAGAAGCCACTGAAGCGACTGGCGGCGCGGTTCTTCCAGCTGTCAGGACCGCCCCCGATGCCGGGCAGAGAGCCACCGATCTGTCCCAGAGATTCCGGGGTAGGAATATTCGTCTCTCCCAGGAACTCTGTCATGTTCTTCCTCCGTCGAGCCTGACCCTGCAAGTCG
Source organism: Sander vitreus (assembly GCF_031162955.1). Lineage (NCBI taxonomy): Eukaryota > Metazoa > Chordata > Actinopteri > Perciformes > Percidae > Sander > Sander vitreus. Next base: position 28,170,491 of record NC_135861.1, on the reverse strand, counting down.
GAGAGGAGGACAGACATTTACAACGTGTAAAAAGGAACTTAAATAACAGAAAATGAAAGAAGACATGAGGCAGAGAAGGCTTGAGGGATTTTGCCACCTCAAGAGGGACAGAAGTTTCCAGTCGGACGGAAAGGAAAGAGACAATGAAGGAAAGAGAGAAACATACAAGGACAGGATAAACAGGAAATCAGAGGGGAATTCTGGGCGAGGGATGACATCAGCAGGACCGTTAAAGCTACCCTAATGATCAGACACAAACAGGAGAGGGAAGGACTGCCACTTCCTCGCGGTGCATGCTCATTACATCACAAGGAGCAGGCGGGAGGTTGTTCCATAAGAACAGACAGCCAGAGTCTGGCCATTGTCCCCCCCCCCTCCCCTCCATTGTTACCCTGTCAGCAGGCCCTGCCGCGCAGCCTCACTCATGAAATCTCTGTCCACTTTATGAGCAGCGGCAAAGCAAACAAACAGGGGCCACCTCAGTATCTGAGGAAGCAGTTGTTTTTGCCGTTAGAGTGAGGAATCTGCTGCTGGGGAGTCAGGCCACTGACCCACCCCCCCCCACACTTCAAACACAGTGACAAGGAACTTACATTCCAGGACACTGACACTGTTGCTGAAACTGATCGGCCATTCCAACGAAATTCTTTCACCGATCACCCCCTTCCTCCACACACACACAAAAAATGCAACCAAAACACGTATAGGTTTCAAAGGAGGTCCTTAAATGACACATATCAAATTATATCAATACAGTAAATAACACATCATGAGACTGGTTAAAAGGCCTTCTAACATTACATTAGGGCTGGGCCATATATCGATATTATATTGATATCGAAATCCTCTTCGATTTTGAATATCGTGATATAGCATAAGTGTCTTTTCCTGGTTTTACAAGCTGCATCGCAGTAAGTAACTTACCAGACTGTTCTAGCTGTTCTATTATTTGCCATATAGTCACGATATATACTTATTGCGGAGAATGCAGCCGACAACTGCCACTGAAAGAAGGAGTTAATGTGCTTACTATATAGGGACCTGTCCAATGTATATGAGAGCATGTTGTGTGTTGCATGAGAGTATGTGTTGAAAGATGCTTCTTTTCTGTATGTTGTGTTGTCTTTGTAAAACTGCGGAACGGACACTGTCCAAAACAAATTTCCCTTCGGGGACATAAAGTATATCTTATGATTATTATCAAAAAATCTCTTGTGCAAATATTTTGTTAAAGCACCCATAGTCAATCCGAAATTTATCGCTTGCAGTATCGATACCGAGGTATTCGGTCAAAAATATCATGACATCTTATTTTCTCCATACCGCCCTGCCCTACTCTACACTGGTTTAGCATTGCACTCGGATACCATTGTTGGACTTGTGATGGACAGTTTGAAACAAAAAGTCAAGTCATTAAAATTGACGCAGCAGAAACGGAGATCTTCTTCACGTCTCTTTCATTCCACGCAGTCTACGTCCTTGTCAAAATGCCACTCGGCCACAGAAAGTCTGCAAAGCACTCGCCGCCGCTGGTAAAGCTTATTGCAATATTATTGCTGTAAGCCTGTGGTAATAACTAAAAGATGAGCATATCAATATTTTTAACTGACCCCTCTCTTCCATCGTCTGAATTAAGGAGGCTGGACAGAAAGAACACGCAGAACATCAAACTGGAAGTGGAAAAATAAGGGGGACAACAACAGGACAGTCAAGCTTTGAATACATGGAGACAAACTGCACAAACTAGACGGAAAAGGCTTCTGAGGTTGTGCATCACAGCTACTAGAGGTAAACACCTTCCCTTACACTTCAGATAAAGACTTATTAAAGTATATCACTTAAAAGTTATTAATAGCTCTGGTCAAATTCTCCTTTGTGAAACCACTTCACTAGAGTAAAGGCACACAAGAGTTGCATAACAAGATAGTAAATCTGAGTGGGGGGGGGGGGGTCCCTCCTACAGGTTTTGAATAGCTTTTAGTCCTTTTATCTTTTTCTAAACGATAATGGCCGAAGAGGAAAGTGACTTAAAGCTTGACATGTTGGCTTTAACACCCAAACTAGAGGGAAAGGGACAAATTGAAAGTCGCTGCGGTGAAAGGGAAACAAGCCTGGATCCATTTACGGATTTTTTTTTTTTAGGGGGGAAATCTGGCCAACTGGCCAAGGACACAGGTGTCAGGAAGTGTTCAGTCTCCATGGACAAACAGGGGGAAGCCCACCGCCGGGCAAACTGAAACCTGGTTAGTTTTAGTCGTTGAGTGTTCGCGGTACCTGACAGCACTCTGCAAAGAGCTGGCTCATACCTCGAAAGATTTAAAACAGATGTGAGAAAGAGAAAAATGCTGTCTAATTAGTGTTTTGTGAATAAAAATCTGACAAACTTAAAAAAAATAAATGTACTGCAGTTACAGATCGAGAAAGCAAGCATCTTTACTGAGAAACTAGTTTCCTAAAGAATCAGAGAAAGGCCAGGAAGTCTAATTTAAAAAAAAGGACACAGGGATAGAAGCGACCGACAGTTTCCCACCACGTTAACAGTGCTCACCATTGAAGCCAGAGGCATGTCAAAAGTAACAAAAACCATCCTAATCCTTCAATTGGATTCATGGATCGCAGCCCATTCTGGAACCAGCTGCTGCGCTCTCTCAGCTTCTCGCCTCCTCTGTCTCTCGCTCTCTTTCCACATCCACTGTGATAAAACGCACGCATCCACGGCTTGCCGACTTATGACGCCGAATCAGTCCGAGCAGCTGAGTGACGACTGTAACACCGCCACGTTACTATTATTTCCCCCCCGTCAAGAGACTTGTGTTGAACTTCATTCGGTCTTGAGGCGTCACCCGTTCCAGCTGACAGGGTTGGTGTTGCGGTGTCTGGCGGCCGCGTCCTGCCGTGCCCGACAGCAGCTTCTCTTTGAACGGGGATGTGTCTCTGTCCTGCCCTGCTGTCCAAACAGTCAGTGGTTGCATTTCATACAGACACTGGCCCGAAGTCATAGCAACCAGGAGGATCCTGCCTCATTGTGTTGGGCAGGAAAGAGGAGGCAGGGCTGGGGCGAGAAAAAAAAAAAAAAAAAGGGAAAAAAAAAGGATGGCTGATCTGAATATTTGGAGGTGGAGTCTGGGTGACAGCTTGTAGGGAGCTCCCTGGTTCAAACACACATCCCGGTTCTCTTTAGGTCAGTCTCAACAACTAACCACTCACTACTTGTGCAAAGTTAGCTTTCAGTCCAAGCAATTACCTGAATAAAAAAAAAACCACGACAATTACAGGGCGACTGTAAACAGACTGGACGCTTCATTCTGAACTCTTATTTGAAGTTGCTCCACTATTCTTTGCGCTATCTCAAATCACTGTTTTGCCTGGAGACCTTCGAACAATGCCATGCTAGCTGGCCAAAACAAGGAACGAGAAAGAAATGCCCCCGATAATGACCAGACGGGAAATTCCCTTTGTTTACTTGCATGTTTCAGCACATTTAATAAGCTGCTTATCCCCGGCAGATAAGCACAAGCACATTACCTCCTTCAGGAGCAGCAGAAAAGTAGGGAAACGTTGCAGAGGTGAAGCTACTTGTAGTTGATCGACAGATCAGACTATTATGACAATCCATCAATCGTTTGGATTGTTTAATCTCCGGTTCCAGCTTTACAAATGTGCCGTTTTTAAAACATCTTTGTGAACTGAATATCTCTGGGGTGTTTTTTTAACTGTTGGTCAGACAAAACAAGCAATTTGAAGACGTCTCCTTGTGCTCTCAGAACCTGCAATGGGCATTTTTCACAATGTAGCTGACATTTGACAGACTAAACAATTCACCGGGGGAAAAAAATTAATTGTTGAAGCCTAAAACTAGTCATTTTAATAACGATTATATTTCTGCGGGTAATAACACTAAAACAATTTACTTCAGCCGAAGCGAATACACCCTCATAGTAAACTCTAAGCCGTGTATATAGTGTCTGTCTAACTAATTATGTTTACAAGGTTTCCCTTGTTCCTCCTGTGTAAACGTGTCACTCCGGACAGAGGTTAGTTAGCTCTCTTCCGTTACTCGTTGTGGGGACTGCGACCGGTGCAGTGTGTGTGTGTGTGTGTGTGTGTGTGTGTGTGTGTGTGTGTGTGGGGGGGGATATCGTCAGTCACACTAACGATATCAAGCCTTGTGTCCCCTCACAGCCTTATCTTATCACCGGGGTTTGTGGCATTAACCTTGGCCTGGAAAGGAGAAAATCTTTAAATGGGGAGGGATTGTATTAAAATAAGTGGTGACAGAAAACAAGCAAAGCCCCCACACTTCTCTTTCTGCCCCCCCCCCCTTTTATGTTAGTTAACTGATAACAACTCGCCTTGATCAGGTGGGTTGATTAACGATGGGAAAGCAGCGTGACACTGTCCTTCCTGAAAGCCTGGACACACAGACACACAAAACCAGGAAATGGAAACTAAAATAAACCCCCCCTCGGTGGTCAATACATGTAAGGAAGTAAGTAAGTATTTATTTATATATCACTTTTACCAGATAAAAATCACAAAGTGCAATAAATAAAAGACATAAGAACACAACGGAAAACATAAGAACATAAAATCAGACCGCAATAAAACCCCTCATCTAACTAAAAGCCCGTTTATAAAAAAGTCATTTTTTTAAAGAATCAACAACGTTAAGATGATTCGCGGCCGTTTCAATTCCAATAACGAAGACCTGATGAAGTGCCACAAAAACAACCACAAGCTTTCAGCCCGAGGTGAGAGATGAGACTTTGCTCCTTTTAACTTGACCCCCCCAATCATCATAGCAGCTAACATAATGAGATCTCAGCCGCCATCACACCTCAGCCAATACACAAACATGATGCTCCAGCAGAGCAGATTAGATTGGTGAAAACAAAACAAAAAGGATAACGGTTGATCTTTTGTTTTTTTGTATGGGACATTAAATTAGGTCAAAGATGAATCAAGTTCAAATATGTAAGGCCTACACCTAACAATTATTTTCATTACGGATCAAGTGCTTAATCGTTTGGTACGTCAAATGTTAGACAATAAGTGAAAAGTGGCCTCCCGTTTTAATTTCCCACAGCCCAAGGTGACGTCTTCAAAAGCCCAAACATATTCAGTTTACTGTATGTATGACACGGAAAATCCTAATATTTGAGAAGCTAGAACCAACAAATGTTTTTTTGTTGTTATTTCTCCAAAATAAAAATGCCTTTTATATAAACCACAAATTATGAATCAAAATGTTTCTTTTCGATCGACTAATAACTGTCGCAGCTCCAAAACATGATTGCTACTGCCAACAGAAGCAGCCAAAAACGGCTACTTTATCAAACCACAACATCAGCCCTAGCGCTGCACACAGACGTGTCTGCAAACGTCTCACCTGACAGTCATTCGGCGTCGCTTTCGTTTCAGCAGGAGGTGACTCAGGAATCTCCGAGTCCACATGCAGCAGGTCCCAGCTGCGCGACGATGACAGATGAGCAAAACGAACCATGTTTCCACAGAACAAAACAGGGAAAAAAATCCCCAAATATAAAAAAAAAAAAAGGAGGCAGACTGAGTAAAAACAAAAGCTCAGAGGTAATTACAAAAGTCAAGAAGAATCCATTTCCAGGATATCACAATGCAGACAAAAAGCATCGCAGCTACTTCACTGCAGATACTGTGTGTACTGCAGGCCAACGGTCACACAAATAAGTAGTAGAAAAGGTGATTGTTCACCCTGCAGTAATCTCCACCTTCATAGGCATCAGGGGAAGCTCTTTGTCTTTACACACACACACACACACACACACACACACACCAACCACACACACCTTTTCCAGCACACACACACCTCCTCAGCCTTCTCAGCATGTAGCTCCTCCCACGCCATATGGGGAATAAATAATAGTCTCCCAGCACTTTATTGATAATTAGTTTAATAACAGTGTGTGCTGACAAAATATGACTCATCTTAATTCTTCACACACAGAGACTGGATAATTCACTCATTAGAAATGTGGGTTACACTTTACTTGAAGGTATCTGCATAAGAGTGTCATAAACATTATAAGCAAGCCATAAACTTTTATGACAGAACGCTTCTTTTAGTAAGTTATGGTTAGGGTTCATGTGTTAATGACAGTGTCATGTCACTCTTATGTAGATACCTTCACGTAAAGTGTTACCGAAATGTGTTAATTTATTCTAATATTAGAACAGTAACTCAAGAGGGAGCGAGTTGCATTTTCAATAATGATCAGTTATTAAATGAAATATTTGAAGCTATTTAATCTTGCGCAAAACGTGAAAAACTTCAATCACAGTTTCCCAGAGTTTGAAATAAATGTCTTCAGACATCATGTTTTGTCCGACCAACAATCCAGAGCCCTTAGATATTCAGTTTACAAGAATATCAAACTGAGAAATGCAGCAAATCATCAGATTGGAGAAGCTGACTTTTTTTTCTTTTTTTCTTTTTTTTTTTTGCTTGAAAAATGACGACACATTGATTGAAAACAGTCGCAGCTTCATTTTCTGATTAACTGATTAAATCGACAAATCGCTGCAGCTCTGATGTACTAAAATGAATCTAGTTTATATACAAACATTTCTATATTGTATTACGGTACAACTCACATGTCTTCTGTCAGTTCTGACTTTACATACTAGCACTGATCCGGGGTTACAATTAAACTGCATGCACACTTGAAAGCAAACTCTTAGTCTAACATTTATGTCAAAGACCTTATCAACTCAATCCCCGATACTTCTCACTCTATTAACAAACTATACTGACTGTTGTGTGGAACACCTCATGTTTCAGTTCAATGAAGGCCCGTGTGACTGCCGCTCATTCATCCATTGTCATTCAAAGTGGCTCTGTGTTCGTCGACAATTGCCCCCAATGTGAGCTATCAGAGAGGCCAAATAGTAGAGAGAAGAAGAGGCTGTTGTTGGTTGCGATAGCCCTGCTTTGGAACAATGTCCACGCATTACCATCCACAGTTGTGTAATGCAGATGGGGGATAAACATTCTGTATGACCCAGTTTGAAAAAGAGGAAATAAATAATGACAATTGCCTCTGCCAAACGTCTTCCGCCTTCCCAAACAAAGCACACTGAGAGCATTGTGGGAGCCAAATTCTACTACATGAATACAATATAATTCAAAGCACAGACCCAGTGCCTCGGTGGTGAAGAAAACGCATGTGCCACTCTGTTTCGGGTTCAGTGCATTTCTCAGTAAGAAGACGAGACACTTGCCATTCTTTTCACTGTCTCGCCAGCTGAAATGTTATCAGTGTCAGCACCGAGGGCTTTTTTTGGAGCTTTTGTCATCGACTGTATTTCAGCGAGTCCTTATCTATTATAAAAAAAAAACAACATCATCAACCTCCCCTGTATGTTTCATAACAAACTCGTCCACGCTCGAGGCAAAGCCAGCAGTCTCTGCAAATATTCCGGCGTGTGAAAACATCACACAGTACGACCGAAACTAAGGATTCAGATCATTGTTATGATTCATCAATTCATCGTTTGATCTATAAATTGTCAGGAAATAGTGCGCGCGCGTGTGTGTGTGTGTGTGTGTGTGTGTGTGGGGTGGGAAACCACATTTTCACACAATCTCAAACAGCTCACAATCTGAATTCCCTAAAAACCAAAGGTGACGTCTCGAAAGATCTTGCTTCAACAACAACCACCACCAGCCTAAAACCCCCCAATTCAGTTAACTTTAACGTAAGACAAAGGCAGCAAATTCTCATTTGAGAAGATAGAAATTGAGAATGGTGGGTATTTTGTTTTTAAAAAAAAGAGGACAAAAACCGACAATTTTCTGATGATCGACTAATCAATTGATTATTTCAGCTCTAATAAAGCAACAAAAACAAGTTATTAAACCCACATTGTTACCCACAATTAACTTTACACTCAGTGGCACCGTGACGAATGCTAGCCGGGAGATTACTCGCCAGGGAAGCGAAAAAGAGAATTAAAAAACGACAACGCGACAGGCAAAGCAACAAGACCAAAGTTAATATTGGAGCGGCTAGAACAGCTGCGTGTAAACGATGGAGATACTAAGAGCCAATTTCGGGTTCGGCCACCGTAGGACTTAAATCGCGATTGGAATGGGAGGGGTTAGAAAGTAATATTCAGTTGGTTGTCATATACAATTTCACTGCTAGATGGGAGAAATTCTTACACAATGTAGCTTTAAGTCATTTAACAAGTCAATGAGGACACGACATCTGAGTTTCAGGAACGACAGCAAAATACTTTGTGTAAATACAGCTTTATTTAAAAAAAAAAAAAAAGTCAAATGTCAATCGCAATACAGTATCTAATATAATATATATCTTAAAGAAAATTGGCAAAATCTTGATCGATAGGTTGGTAGATCGGAACCACCTAATCTTAATATAGGTAAAAAAAGATTACAAATCTGACTAGAAATTCAATGGCTTCTTTGTGGTGCAGAAAAACTTAGACACATTTCAGTTGGTACCACACAAGTATTGAGGTCCTCTCTCTAGAGTTTAGTTTATAAGGCCTTCCCTTTCTGTGATGGAGGAGTGCATTATGGGATGCCTGATGAAACATGGAGGATCCATTACCTGACATTAACTCCCTGGGAAAGCCAAAAGCATCCATCTGCAAACTGTAATGTGATCCTGGCCAATCTCTGGATCAAATCATCTTACTGTAAGTGTACCCTGTTGTATGGGTTTTATGTATTTAACTGGATTCAGAGACAGAGCACCAGAGTTGGCCCGCCACTTTGTTGTTTTTAGCATGCTATGGCAACTGATAGTCGTGTGTTACATATAAAAGCTGTCAGAGCGCGAGGGTCAATATACTGTACGTGCCTACTGAAAATCACACGGTCCCAGACGGTTGAGTTATCTTTATGACTTATCTTATCTTTGACGACTGTAAAACCTGCAGTTTCTGTTCTCAGGAAAAAGGAAACACAAGCCAGTGCTTGAACAGTGTGTTTCCAAAAGCTGCTGTAATACTGTAACAGCAATGCAGATATTTTTTAAGTACCCTGTGTATAAAGTTTCATTTTTGCTCCAACCTGACGTCATAATGCTCTGCATATGGACCTAAAACATCCTGAGCCCTGACCCCGGGGATACATGACTTCACCAGTTAAAATGAGTCACAGCTACTACAGCGTATACAGAAGGGGGATCCCAGCTTACAGATTTTAGTTTTACTTTGGTTAAAATGAACGCTGCAGCAAAACATGATTCCCGGATGAATGTGGATCTCATCCACTCAACAATGTCAAATACAGGATGTTGAGTTTTTTTTAATTTGAGGATATAAATGTGTTTTTCTAATTGCACACTGAAGCCATGCGGATTAAAAGTTGAACTTGTTTTAGGTCAATTGATAGACTGCTGGTATTGTAAGGGGAAGCGGTGCATTGTGGGAACTATCAGCAAGGTTGGAATGCGTCTTCGACCAATCGCAAAGCTTGGCCGAGGCTCCCCGTTGTGAAATAATCAAGTTGGATCATCAAAGCTCTCTGCAGCCTCTCACAATGCTGCCAGAGTCTATAAAATGTAACATGCACGCAATAAAAAACTTGAAATAGCCCATTGAAACAAAAGAGTAACTCTATACAGAAAAGGACAGGACTTGGCTGCGTTTCCTCTAAAGCCTGGCACAAGCCGCTGCCATGCCAGGCCATGAATCCGGTCACTAGGCAAATATCTGAACTTCTTTGAGCAAAGCCCTTGATTCCATAAAAAGCAGGCACGCATGCGTTTAATGGCGAGTGCCAAAGCTGCTGCCATAGAAACTCAAAGACCGCACTCGGTGCCCACATGTCCAAGTAGAGCTTTTGTCCTCCAAATAGCTTTCATAAAATATGGGCTGGCACCCAACACGGATCACCGGGGCTCTGCTGTCGAGTCTGTTAAAGACAAAAGTATCCAATAGACTTCAGTGAGCATGAGCTCTATGGCAGCAGGAGACTCTGACAGTGTAATAATGTACGAGTCATTCTCAAACACAAAGACAGAAAAATGTGGGGCAGCAACTCACGATTCTTTTTATTATTCAAACACTTCGGCTGAATACTTTCGATTAACCAATGTTGGCCTACAAAATATCCAATATGACATATTCATATTGATTGTTTTGCCTGACCAGCAGTCAAACATCCAAATATATTAGTAGTTAACTATAATAATACATTCCCTTATATATTTACTATAATAAAAGAAAGGGTAAATGTTGACATTTGAGAAGTTCAAACCAGGGATTTTTTTGCTTAAAAGATCCTCTCATAAAAAGACATAAAAAAAATACGCTGCTTTGAAAAAAATTATTTGTGTCCGATATATTTATCCACAAAAAAAGTACAAATACCTTGACAAAAATTCTTTAAAAAATTGCATCTTCTCCCTCATTGTTGAATCCAGACTCAATGAATATGCAAAACTGCCGGACGTCTCCTACTTCACTAAAAAGTTCATTCTCAATGTATGTGCACTTCAAGTTTCCACATCACACGTGTGTAAGTTGTATACAGGACCATGATTGGCTGTCACAAAATCCTGCACGTACATGTCTTCAGCTTTAGATTTAAGGTGAGTGCACAGAAACCTTCCCCCTTCAGCAGATAAAACAGCCTTCTGGCATCAAACTGCACAGCCACCATTCTGCACAGTGAAGCTCAAACATCCAAGTGAAGTCCCATTTTCTGTCGACTAATCGATGAATCAACCGATTGTTTTAGCTCCACAGAAATATCTTTTGTAACTCCATACAGCTATGGCGCAGAGTGCAACAGTGCAGATAACACTAACAGTCAGAAGCTCAATGTATGTTCACAGATATCCAACAGATGCAGCAGCTTCCATCAGAGCATCAGAAGCAGCACACCACTGCCCCCCTGAGGACATCACTCTCTCCACATTTCAGTCAATAAACCTGACAAGTCATTAGCATACTGCAGTGTGGCTACATTGTCATTCTTTGGCAAAATCCCTTGAAAGGAATCACAGTGTCGGTAGTTTTAAGGCACAAAAATAAATAAAATACGACAAATTCCACGCAGCGGCAGCAGGTCAGATACTGTATGACTAAAACTCTGCTTTCCTCAGCAACCTCCAGTGTTTATGCCTCGCTTAATGAGTAACCTCAGTGCCTCGCCCAAAGCAACGATGATATCAACAAGTCCGTTTACAGTGTGTGCACATACACACACGCACACACACAATTAAACTCACCTGGAAGTGGGTCTAGACTTGTCCCAAGGGTGTTTCCCAACCAATGACTTGTTTCAAGCACGTAACAGAGCAGCTGCTCACAAGCTCAAAGCCTAAACCTGAGCGAACGCCGAAAATGAGAAGACACTTCCCAAACGAAAACTACAGTTTGGGGCAGTTTATCACAAAGAGATTGGCACTTATACTTTAGGTTAAGACAGTGGTTCTCATCATTTTTTTTTCCAATGATGTACCAACACAAGACAGTTTTAATGGTAAATCAAGTGTAAACTAAAGAGGTGATCACCGCATCCATGAACACAGCAGCAGCGGCAGTGATGCAAACATCGCAGCACATAGAAGAGTGTTCATGTGTCCAGGATGTGATCCAATATGGAATGGATCGAGTTTTTGTTTTTAAAGACTTCATATCTGTAGTATGTAAATGTAGGCACTCGTGCTACCAGAGGGCCCGTGGATGACGGCATTATGGTGATTCAAGTTTGAGCAGCTGTTCAACATCTGGCAATAATACACGCCGGTGACAATACAACACAAACAAACACAAATCACTGGTCCTACGGGACCCGATGTTGCTAAGTAACCACTTTGCTCAGCTCCTCTTCAGTGACGGTACTGTCATGCAGAGGAAGCAATGTCAATTGTTCATCTATATCGAATTTTTATTATAAAATATTCAACTGTTGAACATTGTGTTACCGGTGTAGAGCAAGCCATCCCAGTGAGCCCAGTGAAGCTGTTGGAAATAAAGCTGCTATTCTCTCTGTAAATGGAATATCTTTGGGTTACGACGAAACAAGCTATTGTTCCGTTTGATACTCCTCTCCCCTAAACAGCGATTGTCCAATCATAGCTTAGCAACCATAAGTCGAAGAAGACACAATTTGCACATCCAACAATTCTTCCGTGTAGGCGCTTTGGAAAATATCACAGACTTGGAAAAAAAAATGTTTGTCTTTTTTTCCACACCCAAACGGAGAGCTTTGGTAACAACAACGCAAGTCAGTCTTATCGGTTAGGTAATAATAATAACAACAACAACAACTACAACAACTTTTGTTTATATAGCACCTGTCATGAAACCCAGGGCCACTTTACAGAGTTACTGTGGCTAAGCTAAGGGAGGTTGTAGGCTGTGGTAAACCGGTGGTGTTTCAGGAGTTTTCTTAAAAATGTCCAGGGATGTAGCTTTTCGAATATCTGCAGGGAGGGTGTTGCAGAGGGATGGGGCTGCAACACTAAAGGCTCTGTCTCCGAAGGTACAGAGTCTGGTGTGGGGCAGGCCAGTGTTTGAGGACTGCAGGTTTCGGGGTGGGGGTGTATGGATGGAGGTGGTCGGAGAGGTACTGTGGGGCCAGGGCATGGAGGGGTTTGTAGGTGAGAAGGAGAATTTTATATGTGATGCGGGACTTAATTGG
>NC_135861.1:27835330-27852830 GCF_031162955.1 Sander vitreus | reverse complement strand
GATAGGGTCATAAGTACCCACACTTGGGGTATTTGAGTGCAGAGTTAAAAATTAGCACCATCCACCAGCTAAATGCTGGTAAATAAAATATGCAAGAGGCTGGTAGATATGCTTCACTCACCAGCCAAAAAAACAATGGTAATGTATTGAGTGGCTGGTAAATATTGAACATTCACTAGCCATTTCGCTGGTGGACAAAAACATTAATTTTGAACCCTGTTGGCGAGTAGTCGAGTACATGTGTGACGTATTGCCGGTGACTAACACAAAACTGGGTTAAAAATGTACTTTTTTCGTCCACCAGCCAAATGGCTAGTGAATGTTTTCAAAATTGTACCAGCCACTCAATAGATTACCATTTGTTTTTTGGGGTGGTGAGTGAAGCAAATCTACCAGCCACTTGCATTTTATCAGTATTTGGCTGGTGGATGGTGCTAATTTTGAACCCTGGAAGATTATGAGAGCTCAGAATAATTATATTCAAGCTGAATTAAACATCAAGTCAGAAACGTAAAGGCAGGGCTGGTAATGTTGAAACCCTAGCAAGATTTGAAAGTAACGTATCCTCTGGGCTCCGTCTAACCCCTCCCCCTCGGGGCTCCGCCCACACACAGACGTGCACGAGCACCGCTGTGCCGCTGCTTCACAGCAGAGCGGAGAAAGGAGCCACATTTCACTTCATGTCTCATTCACCGGCAAGCAAACAGCTAATATTATCATAATGAATGTTTAAAACTCAGGCTCGTACACGGGAGGGGTAGAGTACGCGCAGCGGGGTGAGGAGACTAGGGCTGCAGCTATCGATTATTTTATCGTTCAAAAAAAAGAAAAAAAGCACACAGAGTTAGACAACAATCACACATATAGTACAAAAGATGAAAACACATCAACAGCATGACAAAAGAAACATGTTTCATGCCATCCTCGGATCCAGATCTTAATTGGCATACTGATGTATAAAAGAGTTCTTGAGCCTGTTGTGTCTAAACAAAGGGACTCTAAATCGCCTGTTAGAAGGCAAAAGTTGGTATTCATAGTTCAAAACATTCATGGAGTCAGAAGAGATGCTGTTAGTGAGCCTGAGCATGCTCTTCTTGTGTGTTGGTCCTATAAGCTTGGAACAGAAATGAAGATAGTTTGTTGGATTTAGCGTGACTATTATCATTAATATCCACTAGCCACGATTATTATTATTATGGCCCAAAATGTCACAGTACGCAGTCATATCACGATATTCAACAAACCGAATGGTTAGTGCTTTAGTGAGGTAACTTCACTTAGTCAAGTAAAATGCATGCTCTCTCTTTCAATTTAATGTCACGACTCAGCCCCAATAAACTAGCAACGCTCCAGGTTAACTGTATGACTAGCAAGTAATGACCAGAGTACTGTAATTACAGCTAGTCTCTGCCCTGCTGTGGCCGTCTCTGTTTGATCAGTAGAAAGCTCCCATGTTGTTAACATCATTATGTTTTACCAGTTTACTCTGTTGTAAAACTGGTTACAGTACACAATTATGGCAGAACCTCCACAGTTGATTACATTATCTAATATATGTACTTCTTCATTGACTGATAAGAATATCACATATTTGACTGTAAAAATAACACAAATGGCAGATGGGTCTAGATAACTCAATAATTGCTTAATTGCTTCATTCATTGCATTATTCTCTCACCTCCTGAATGTGCTTTTTTACTGATTGTACCTGTGATGCTGTAGGACTGATTCAACGTTTTTGTTCTTTATGTGCAAATGAATGGTTATTGGTCATGGTTTCACCTTGTTGAGCAGACATGAGTTACATAGCGTTACCTGACTCAGGTTGAGAGGCTGAGATCTGCTGGATGCAGCCCGTTGATGCCGGTCAGTGTTGGAATCTCCTGGCCGACTCGACTGAGTCGACCCTTTTCCGGAGCCACTTGTAGCTGGATCTACCCGTGCAAAACCAGACACAATACTGTGAGCACTAAGAAGAGAATAAGTTACAGCTGCTTGAAGTGAAAAAGATCAGTTTAACCTGTAAATCTACGAGCGGAGCCGATAAGTAGTGCACCTAAAATGCAAACACATCTAGTTACCTAAAATATAATGTGTATATATATGAAGTAGGGGTGTGAAAATTGATCGTAATGATTTCGACTATCAAAATCAAAAGCAAGATCGGCGATTTCCCCCAGTATTTATTTCTCTCGCCAACCCCGCCTACTTGAGCGCGGCCAAAAAAAACAACATATTACTACATATTACACACAAATGCAGAATGCACTACCTACTGTTTTTTTCTGAATCAGTACGACATCCGGGTATTTTTGGCATACTGCAGATTTTGTTTTTGTTCAAACTGCATACTACATGCTACATTTTGGCCAAATCAGCACGCAATACTAGTATAGTATGCGGTTTCTAAAACGGCCACTGTGTAGCTTACCGGCTGGTAGCATGCAGCTAAAGACACAGGGTAACCTTAGCTTACTGGCTAGTAGCATGCAGCTAAAGACACATGGTAACATTAGCTTACCAGTAGGTAACAGAACAGTTACATCCTCCTGCTGCCCTGAAATCACCGTGTGGCAAATTTGCCTTCCCCGTGAGGGATTTATGGAAACAAACAACGAACAGTAAAGCATGTGGGCTACGATGGGACTTCATGGACATTCATGTGTGTCTCGGCAAACTAATAGTGCATTTCATTGCGGTTCGATAATTTTTAAAAACTCAAACTGTTGTTGTAAAGTACCCTTCTGCCATCTAGTGGCTCTTATTGTGGCACTGCTGAAAAGAAAATGTTTAAATAAAAAATAAAATCGAATCGTGACACCCCTAATATGAAGACTAGATTAAAATGATGTTTGAAGACTAGAGGACCTGGAGCTGCGGGAGTTTTGTGGGTTGTGCTGTCCCCCGGCTGGCTCTTCACAGAGGGCGTGATGACGGCCAAAGACTTGGCAGGCTGCGAGGTGGTCTTGGTGCTCAGGGGGCTGCTGGTGGACGAGTCAGAGTCATGGGAGTCGTGCACAGTCACACAGCTGATCACATTGGTCCTCTGGCTTGTTCCAGAGCTGCAGGAGAGGAAAGTAAGATAACCATTTAACCATTTAAAATAAAACCTCTGAAAATTTCACTTAAAGTGCTCATATTATGTTCATTTTTAGGTTCATAATTGTATTTAGAGGTTATATCAGAATAGGTTTACGTAGTTTAATTTTCAAAAAACACCATATTTTTGTCGTAAGCTCCTCTTTTCACCCTGTGTGTTGAGCTCTCTGTTTTAGCTACAGAGTGAGACATCTTACTTTTGTTCCCTCTTTGTTGGGAGTCGCACATGCTCAGTAACTAGGTAAGCACTGCTATCTAGTCAGTTGCAGAGTATGAGGGCGTGCCATGCTGGCAGCTAGGCGAGCATTATAGCGTGTGTTAAAAAGTGACGCACGTTTGTCACAGAAGTAAAGGCTGGACTACAATAGAGCTGTTTGGAGCAGTTTGTGAACAGTGTTTTCTGTTGGAGATGGTAAGTCCCTTTGGGGTGGACTTTGGGCTTTTTCATTTAGTAAACCTATTACATGCACAAAAAAGATATATAACACAATAAAGGAAATGAAAAAAGCCAAAAAGCATAATATGAGCACTTTAAAAGTAGGGCTGGGTATCGTTCCAAATTCTTCGATACCAGTACCATACCGAAACCAACACCATGACTTTGATACCGGTCCCTAAACAATACGTTTTTCGATACCAATTTTATAAAATCCATTTTAACAAAAAGAAATACAATACACATACAAACAATACACATTACGGCACAAATCCTTTATTTATTTTCAGCTCTACTACTACATTAGCCTCGCCTCGCCTGTGCGTGTCTCTACGACGTGTAATGCTAGACAGCTAATCACAAACATTAATAAATCTTGGTAGAAGCATGCTGCATGCTTATTGGCTCACTGATGCTGATGAGATTTACTCCTTAGGTATTTGAAACTTGGTATTTCATGACGAGGCATTTTTCGATACTAACGTGGCCATTCTGTCGGTGCCTAAAAAGTCGAATTCGGTACCCAGCCCTACTCCAAAGTGTGAAAATTCAAATGCTGCAGACAGGAAATTAGCTCACAAGGCAAGGGGGAACTTCCTGTCATCCTCATCGTCGGAGTCGCTGTGGATGGTGATGATGCTGACAGCTGGACTGGGTGTGTCTGAGATGACGATGGGCTGAGACTGGTCGCCAGCCAAAGCAGAAGCGTTGTGGAGCACAGTGGTGGCCGACGACACAGGCCTGCAGGGGGAGAAGATCCTCCATCACTGGCTTATCGCAAATACTTCATCTATTTCAATATTTTAGACAGCAGAGTTGTTGCTTTTCATTTCCAGCTTTTACGTTAAAATTTAATTTTTTTGTAATAATCAATCATAATCATTTCTACATCCTTATAAAATAAAGTACACTACAGCACATAAAAGGATCACATAGTGCATATATTTGGCAGATGCTATTCCAAAGTTAACATTCAATGTGGGTGTTCAGTGTGGTGTAGAGCTAAAACAATGAGTGGATTTATACAACAGTTAACGGAAAAACATGAAATTTACAACAAGTTTGATAATCGATTTATTATTTATATTAAGTTTGTTTTCAAGCAAAAATCATAAACCTTTGCTAAATTCAGTTTCTCAATTCTGAGGATTAGCAGCTCGTATGATAGAAAACTCAATATTTTGGGTTTTGGACTTCTGGTTGGACAAACAGCATAAGGATAAGGCTGGTGGTTTTATCT
Source organism: Sander vitreus (assembly GCF_031162955.1). Lineage (NCBI taxonomy): Eukaryota > Metazoa > Chordata > Actinopteri > Perciformes > Percidae > Sander > Sander vitreus. The sequence goes on along the minus strand of NC_135861.1, from coordinate 27,848,055 downwards.
ATTTTTGTTATTGTCAAAAAACCATGAGAAGACTAAAACCGAAATTTGTTAGTCCATCTCTCAATACTTTCCAACTTCCCTACACTGTCTGTGGCTCTCAGCCCTGAGCATATACTTCCTACTGAAGACTTTAAAAACAGGTTATGATGAATACATGTTACGCAGATGATATAAATGTATGACAGGATACCTGGCTCTGCTTTCTGCATGTCGAGCCTTGGACCTCTTGCCCTGTTGGGATCTTGCCCCTGAGTTGTGGCTTTGGGAGACAGCATGACGGCCAGCACCCGAGTCCTGCTGGCTGACGCCATCGTATTGGCTTCCATGACGACCCCTTTGAAAAAGAAGAACTCATTTAACTTATTTTAGACTGCATCATGTCTATATGACTGACTAACCACATTTGCTAAACTGTCCATTAGCGATTGGGGGGGGGGGGGGGGGATTGATTCACGTATGTATCGTGATTTTTTTTCGCGAACATTTTTAAAACCTTTTTACCAATGATTCACCTAAATATTTTCTGTTTATACGGTACCGCCGACGGCGACTACATCATATCAGTTTCCAGCAAGACAGAGCAAAAGCAGAAAATGCAGAAAATTCATGTTATGTTCTTCTTTACAAATTAAATATATGTCAGACTGACTCACATGTGATGTGCATTCTTTAAAAAAACAAATAAAAAAAAAAATTTGTTTTTAGAAATGTCTCACAATATATATATTGTCTCTAGAAGTGTATTATTAGGGGTCCAAGCCCGAGTCTGCAAGAACCGGCAGTAGCAAGAGCTACGCCGTCTGCACAGCAGGGCTGTGGAACCCTATTGATTTTCTACTGATTCATCATCATCATCATCATCATTATTCTTCTCTGCCTAAAACTCAGACTACAGCCTAAACCGTACATGGTGGGGGGTTGCCGTTTTCAGGAATGGTCTGAAATTCCGCAAGGACCTCAGGCGCAAAAATTGACCCACTTCCACCAGTAGGTGGCGCTATAGCAGAAAAAAACGTGTTTGGCTCTATAACTCCCACACCGTACACCGGACATTTAAAAACCATATATCCACGCGTTCCCTGGATCCAACTGAATCACGTGATATAGGCCACGCCCATTTCCGCCTAGACTTTTATGCGTGAAAAATCTCGATTTATCTAAAACCTACTTTTTTGATCTCCTCCTAGACCGTGCGACCGATCTTCATGAAACTTGGACAGTAGCATCTCCAGACCGAGCTGACAAAAAGTTAATAAAAAGAATTTTGATAGGATAAAAATTGCGCATATTACGCACAAACAAATTTGTGTAGCTAACTATGAAAACACCAACTTTGCATATCTCAGCCAAAATAAATGCTATCGACACCAAACTTTAGATTCTTGTTTGCCGTGACCCTCTGGAGGTCCCCCACGCGTTTTACAAAAATGTATCACTAGGGGGAGCTACAAGTACAAAAAGTTTATATCTCATGAACGGCTCATCCGATTTTTACAAAATTTGATGGGTACCATCTAGGGACACTCTTGAGGCCATCTCTAGAGTGGGGTACTGAGGGGTCAAAGTGGGCGTGGCCTATGAGACCCAAGTCTAGATTCACCACTTACACTAATGTGAACAACTTTAAATTTACAGGGTAGATGGACAATGGATCATGGACCACACCTATCAATAATTACACATGTGGACCACTAGGTGGCGCTATAATGTTTTTTTGCCTTTAACTCCCACATTACACATCGCACATTAGAAATCCGTACATCTACGTGTTCCTTGAATCAAGCTGAATCACATGATATAGGCCACGCCCATTTCTGCTTAAAATCTTTTTTGCAATATCGCACAATGCGCAAAACCAACTTTTTCGAACTTGTCCTAGGCCGTGCAACGGATCAGCATGAAACCTGGTACGTAGCATCTCCAGATGGACCTGACCAAAAGTTACTCAAGGAATTTTGCTACGTTAAAGTATGCGCATTTGACGAGCAAACAAATTTTCATAGCTAGCTACCACACACGTATCATATCATATCTCAGCCAAATTAAATGTTATCAGCAAAGAACTTGAGATCATTGTTCAACATCCCACTACGATGCTCTGTACCAAATCTGGTGAAGATCGGCCTATAGGGGGCGCTATAAGCAACGTTTATTTGTTTTGGCCAATAACGCAGTGCATTTAAATAGGAAAATTGCAATTGCAATATCTCTGCCACAGTAAATGCAATCAACACGAAACTTATGGTGCTTGTTCGGCATGGCGCTCTGAGGCTCTGTACCAAATTTGGGCCAGTAGGAGGCACTATAATCAACGTAGACGAGTTTTGGCCCTTTTACTCAATGTTAATGGGATGCAATGGAAATGTACCACAGACCTTGCAGCTCACACTTCTCAATATTTACTGATGTTTGCCTCCTACCGTTTGGTTTTGGTTTTTACTTTTGCGTGCTCCTTTGGTTTTTTACAATAAACAAACTTCTTTACCGACCTGACAAAGTTTCTACAACCTTCACAGTGGTCAAATGCAACTCTTTTCTCTCACTTTTTCAATCCAAAATCAACAACATTCATAGGCGCCGATACCGTGCAATTAAACATTGCAGTTGGTGCTAAGTGGAGCGTCTGTCATAGTGTGACTGGTTATGTTGGTGGCATTGATTCTTAATTTCCCACGAAGCACCCACGGAGGAAAACATAAATCGGCGCCTATGACGCCATTTGCAACAACTTGACCACCTCCCCTGCTCCTTCAACCACCACACCTGCCTCCCCCCTCCACCCTCTCGGTCATTTCTCTCTGCTGTCCACTGCTGTCAGGGGGATTAAGAAGTTTGTTTATTGTAGAGAATTGTTAAAGGTAGTCTGTATATGCGTGGAGGTGAACTGTTGACCGCTACATTTGCAACAGCGATGTACCGCAGACGTCGCGGCTCACGCCTCTCCATATTTACCGACATTTGCCTCCCCGCCGCCCGGCTTCATGTTCCGCTTTCGCGCGCTCCCCGGGGCGTCGGGGGCGACTGGCGTGGGTGGCTTGGGCCCCGTCATAACTGCTTGCAGCTCTAGTTCAACTTTTGTTTTTGTTAAAGAAGGAAAAGAAAATTGCAGTACTCGGCACTCATATATTGTGAAAGAATCAATCGGGACAAAAAGCATATCATCCCAACCCTACCGTCTATTACGTTTTAATATTAGAATGACCTGAAGCTGTGCTTTTAAAACGCAGCCTGACGACACAGAGGCCCGACTAAACTCACCTCCAGCCAGAAGCTTGTTGACTGTCAGAGACCGGGGCTCCCATGGGTGAGTCGGGCACCATGGCCTGCCCAGGGTTGTGGATGGCCATGCCTGGCATCTGTTGCCATGTGGAAGGGATGAGGATCTGCTGTGTGCCTGCCGGCCAGCCCTGCTGTATGTTCACATTAAACCCATGTTCAAATATTGCACTATTCAAAAACCTAAAACGTCAGCAGTGACACATTAAGAAGAGAACAAAGTGCAGTGTGTGTCGACCAAAACAGAGTAGGAGTCAGAGTTATTTTCTTAGAGAATTCCAGTGAAATAAAGGTTTTTTTCAACAAACACCAAGGTTTCCATCTCTGTGGCAAACCAAGACCCTGACACACTGACAGCTGAACAAAACTCCAAACTCTGCATCTGGTTTCCAGACTTACTCCTGTGCAGAGAGAGCTGCATTTGTTACTGTTGAGAAGGAAATGTGCTAAAAGAGACTTAAGAAGCAGAAAATAACCAAGCGTAAAGAAAGACAGAAAAAACAACAACAGTTGACTCAGGTTCTGATGCCGAGCATGCAAGCTGTACAGTCCTGCGCTGTGAAACAGAGAAAGATCAGAAACAAGACAGCCACCCTGAAAGTGAAAGGAATGTGTTATTCTGAGACAGAGAGAAGGAAATGAAAGTGTCTCCTGACATTTGTTATACAGCTTTTATTAAGTAAGGGTTAATGCCCGACGAGGTGTCCATTGTCAGGTATTAATGGACGACGGCGAGGCGTGAACCGTCCGACGCGCAGCGGAGGTTCAGTCTCCGCCGAAGTCCATTAATACCTGACAATGGACACCTCGAAGGGCATTAACCTGCTTATATCATGGTCACTTGCCAAATAACATATTTTTAAAACATTAGTTCATATTTTAATTAGTTTTACAATCGAAATCTAAAGTTTATCCAAACAATAACTCCGTTTCCCTGGTTACGCCTGATGGTTTGACTAATACCTGGAACAATCATTCCCATCCATCAGGTTCTTATGCAATGCAAACGTTGTAGACTCCCCCAGGAATTAGGAAGGACCTTAGATACAACTTGCCTCCCTTAGCAACCAGAGATATTTATATAGTCCGCTCAGCTGATAGAACCCTTCAGTTTAGCTACGAGCCAGAAAGCTAACGCTATGCTAGCAAGATCCAAAGTCAATAACATTGTGTACAGTTTGCAATCAGTAAAAATAATTTGACAGTATGTTGAACAACAAGACAAGCTAGCTATCCAGCCATGTCATTGTCCCCAAAACAATATAACGACTTTTACAAAGAATTTGATCCGCGATGTGTTACTGTCGGCTGCAGCGGCGCAGCGGGATGTGAGATAACGTTATTCGCTGTGAAACAAAGTCAGTCCAGAAGGGGCAGTATAACTTACTTCTTGCAGCCTGTGTGTTTTAGCGCCATCCTGTGGTGTTCAGAGGACGAGTTGGAAATAATAAATCCACATTTCCTTTTTGATTTAATGTAGCACATTCATTTAGAACAGTAAACAAACAGTTTCACCGGAACTCCTTTAGTAGGTGTCCTACATCACTTTTTAATGGACACCCTGCAGCCAATCAGAATCGAGTATTCACCCAGACCATGGTATAAACAAAATTAAATATTGCCAGAAGCTTTGAGATTTAAAAAAAAAAGCAAAACGCAGCAGTGTGCATTGCTGTCTGCCAGTGTGTCTTCTTTAATCTACTACTAGGAGACGCCAAAGTTGTACACATACTTTAGTGGTTTAAATATGAATATCTCAGATTAGATTTAGAGCTGCAAAGATTAATCGCCAACTATTTTGGCAATCGAATAATCGTTTTGACTGAAAAATTCTGATTCCAGCTTCTTTAATGTGAATAGTTTCTAGTTTCTTCACTCCTATACAGACCTATATGGACAAAACAAGACATTTAAGGACGTTTTTTTTACTGGGCTTTGGTTAACACTGATCCACATTGTTTCACCATTTTCTGACATTTTATAGACTAAACAACTAATCAATTAATCCAAAAAATAATTAACAGATTAATTGACCTTGAAAATAATCGTCAGTTGCAGCCCTAGATTATTTAACTTTATGTTGTTTTCTCTAGGGTGTCTACAGTGTGTCAGTTAGTAACTTGCAAGGAAACTTTTAAAGGAATAGTTTGGACATTTTGGGAAATAAGCTTATTTGCTTTCTGGCAGAGAGGATCGATACTGAATCTGACGAAAATCATGCGTATGCATATTTCTGTCTTTGCGCGTACACAGTTAGGTTTTAGTCGTGAATCTACACAGAGTTTTATGCGTCTTGTCCGTAAAGCTAACAGCAAATGCACAAATCAGACTGGTGAGCTGCACATGCATCCCACCTTCTGCTGCACACCGCTGACAGACATGTGCTAGGAGGGAGGAAGAAGAAAGAAGAGATTTAAACCAGTTGTGATGATGGTGTTTTACCAGCAAGGAGGCATTCTGATCTGGTAAGCCGACGAGGCCCGCTCCCCTGCAGCCGAGTGGCAGCCGGAGCGAGCCTAAAGGTGGCATTCCCACCACGAAGCCGTACAGTAGGGTGGCGAGGGAGGCCTGGGAGGAGGTATATTTGTATTTATTTGTATTTATTATAAGGATCCCCATTAGATGATGCCTAGACGACCGGCTAGTCTTCCTGGGGTCCAAAACAACATTTAATCAGACAATATTCAAACATTTCATGACATACAGTACAGGCCAAAAGTTTGGACACACCTTCTCATTCAATGCGTTTTCTTTATTTTCATGACTATTTACGTTGTAGATTCTCACTGAAGGCATCAAAACTATGAATGAACACATATGGAATTATGTACTTAAAAAAGTGTGAAATAACTCTTAACTCTTAAATAGGTCTTATATTTTAGATTCCTCAAAGTAGCCACCCTTTGCTTTTTTGATAGCACTGCAAACCCTTGGTGTTCTCTCAATGAGCTTCATGAGGTAGTCACCTGAAATGGTTTTCACTTCACAGGTGTGCCTGTGTGTCAGGGTTAATTAGTGGAATTCTTTGCCTTATTAATGGGGTTGGGACCATCAGTTGTGTTGTGCAGAAGTCAGGTTGATACACAGCCGACAGCCCTACTGGACAACTGTTAGAATTCATATTATGGCAAGAACCAATCAGCTAAGTAAAGAGAAACAAGTGGCCATCATTACTTTAAGAAATGAAGGTCAGTCAGTCCGGAAAATTGCGAAAACTTTGTCCCCAAGTGCAGTCGCAAAAACCATCAAGCGCTACAACGAAACTGGCTCACATGAGGACCGCCCCAGGAAAGGAAGACCAAGAGTCAACTCTGTTGCTGAGGATAAGTTCATCCGAGTCACCAGCCTCAGAAATCACAAGTTAACAGCAGCTCAGATTAGAGACCAGATGAATGCCACACAGAGTTCTAGCAGCAGACACATCTCTAGAAAAACTGTTAAGAGGAGACTGCGCGAATCAGGCCTTCATGGTCAAATAGCTGCTAGGAAACAACTGCTAAGGAGAGGCAACAAGCAGAAGAGATTTGTTTGGGCCAAGAAACACAAGGAATGGACATTAGTGAAAGTAGTGTAGTGAAATCTGTGCTTTGGTCTGATGAGTCCAAATTTGAGATCTTTGGTTCCAACCGCTGTGTCTTTGTGCGACGCAGAAACGGTGAACGGATGGATTCTACATGCCTGGTTCCCACCGTGAAGCATGGAGGAGGAGGTGTGATGGTGTGGGGGTGCTTTGCTGGTGACACTGTTGGGGATTTATTCAAAATTGAAGGCATACTGAACCAGCATGGCTACCACAGCATCCTGCAGTGACATGCCATTCCATCCGTTGGACCACCATTTATTTTTCAACAGGACAATAACCCCAAACACACCTCCAGGCTGTGTAAGGGCTATCTGACCAAGAAGGAGAGTGATGGAGTGCTGCTCCAGATGACCTGGCCTCCACAGTCACCGGACCTGAACCCAATCGGGATGGTTTGGGGTGAGCTGGACCGCAGAGTGAAGGCAAAAGGGCCAACAAGTGCTAAGCATCTCTGGGAACTCCTTCAAGACTGTTGGAAAACCATTTCAGTTGACTACCTCTTGAAGCTCATCAAGAGAATGCCAAGAGTGTGCAAAGCAGTAATCGGAGCAAAGGGTGGCTACTTTGAAGAAACTAGAATATAAGACATGTTTTCAGTTATTTCACACTTTTTTGTTAAGTACATAATTCCACGTGTTCATTCATAGTTTTGATGCCTTCAGTGAGAATCTACAATGTAAATAGTCATGAAAATAAAGGAAACGCATTGAATGAGGTGTGTCCAAACTTTTGGCCTGTACTGTATACAGAAAAGAAAAGAAATAAAAGAAAAGAAATACACAATATCTGCTTACAGAACTAAATAACAAAAAAAAACTCAAAAAAAAATAAATAATTAAATAAAAACAATAACAAACCAAGCAAATAGAGAAATATCTTGACAACAAAGTTATATATTACAGTATATTACGTGGCTAACATTAAGGTAGCTCACATAGACAAAGAAGAAAATCTAATATTTATAACCACACAATAAGAAGTTCAGAAACAATTCTGACCCCGTTTTGGTTTGGAATCTGCGGAGTTGTGTTGCAGTTTTAACGGCAACAAACGGAGACCTTTGGCAACACCGACAGTGACACCAATGTTTCGCCGCCTGATTGGGTCTTATCGGTCATGACGTCTCGTTCTCCGAGACTAAGCTACTACTGTTACCATGGCAACCAACAGCAACAGGCGGTATGTAAATGTAGCCTAAGACATATTTGGAACAGACCTGCTCCATATTCTACTAAATTCTAAAGAACAAGAGAGTCATTGCTATGGATCAAGAGTAGGGATGTAACGATACACTCAGCTCACGATTCAATACAGTTCACGATTTTAAGTTCACGATACGATTGTTTTAACAGAATTACATCACTGATAAAATATTCCTTTATTTATGCAAAACAGCAGATGTGTCCTCTTATCAAAAGTGAAAATGAAATTGTATTTTACCTTGAATAACAAAAACTGTGGTAGCTGGTCAAGGGCAGAGCTATCGAGCTAACTTCATAAACAGCAAAGTAGTAGTTCCCAACCTAGGAGTCGGGCCCCCTTCAAAGGGGTCGGGACATGATTCATGAGGTAAGTAGTAAGAAGAAGAAAAAAACCACATATTTGCTTTCATACTTTTCTCTAATTTATAGTGAAGTCATTTTCTGAACATACCAGACTGTTCTAGCTGTTCTATTATTTGCCTTTAACCACTTAGTCATTGTATCCACATTATCGATGATTATTTATCCAAACTCTCATTGTGAAAATATTTTGTGAAAGCACCAATAGTCAACCCTACAATATCAGCGCAATATCCACGTCGATGTATTTGGTCAAAATATCATTATATTTGTTATATTTTTTCCATACCACCTAGCTGTACATTCCACCACCGCTGTAGTGGATTGTATAAGTGAGTGAGGATTCGATATTGGAATTAGAGTCAATAAAAGCCCATCAAAGTGGAGCGTAGCAGTGATGCAGTGGGTCCTACCTGTGCCAGCACGCCGGGTTGGATGTGAAGAGACTGGGACGACTGGTTCTGAGGGACTAAGGGTACAGAGTTGTCCATCCTCACTGGATAACCAGAGGGCTTATTGGAGGTTTGAAGACCTGGAAGGAAAAGATGGAGGCAGGTGATATTATGTCAATACATTTTTTTTTTTAAAAGATACTAAATGTAGAATATAAGAAATGTAGGGATTATGAAGGTAGCTGCACAAAGGCAAATTATCAATAAAAAGTGTTGTCCCTTTGTTGCTGGTTGGTCAAATTATTTTAATTTCTACATTTTTCAAGGTAATTGTAAGATGAGATTGAAGCAACGTGACACTACTCTGTTCCTCTTATTTTCCATCACTCAGAGGGAGCTTATCAGACTCGCTCTGCTGACTGGCTTTTTACTTCATGTTCCACGAGCCTGGTCTGAACTTGGAAAAACTGCTTTTAACTTTAGTTAATGACAAAAACAAATGACAGCACTTCCTTAAAATTCAACTCACTTGTGCCTTTTAGACAATTTAGAAATCTGGTTTAAACATGCAGACTTCTACTTGTAACTGCTTTACACAATTGTACTTTCATTTGCGACCTTATTACACTAATTTATTTATAAAATAATTTTTCCCAATTCAGAAAGTTTTAGTATCGTATTTTTACTTATGATGGTGTGGCTTCTTTTCGGTGTTGCTGTTTTGTTTTGGTCTTTTCGTAATTTGTCTCGATGTCGTTGTTAATGAGGGCCGCCCCTCGATGATTTCCAGAGTGTGAATAAAAGGTTGAATGAACTAACATCTTGCTTACTCACCCTGGATGGTGGGGGGGCAAACTATGAGTGTTTGCTGGAAGGGCTCAGTCTGGGCGCAGAGCTGGGTGGTTCTGGTCTGCAGGGGCACGCCCTGCTGGGTCAGGCCCGGGATGTTTATGGTGGCCTGCTGGTAGAGGCCAGGCTGGTAGTTGAGCAACGGGACGTTACTGCTGAGGGACAGGGACTGGCCGCCTGTATTCAACGCCTGAAAAGATGAGCGGAGTTCAGCAACAAAGTCCAGGGAGCCTCAACACATTAAACAACGTTCTACATCCACCTGCACGGAACAGTCTTCCCCTGGTTATGAAAAATGCAGATTCAGGCGATGGTTTTAAGAACCAGTTAAAAACTCATTTGTTTTGTATGCACTTTTTCCAGTAATGTGTGTTGTACCTCCTGGATGGTTTTTATTGTTTTATTGAGTTTATAACTTCTGTTTGCCTTTTATTTACTAGTTTTTATTACATTGTCAGCTTTTAGTCTGACCGTTTCCTCCGGTCTTTTATTAATGTTTATTAATGTTGTACAGCACCTTGTAACCATGGTTTTGAAAGGTTGTTTATAAATAAAGTTTACTTACTTACTTAAAGGCATGTAGAGGCTCATTTACATACACCACCTTAGTTTCACCACCTTACACTGAAGCAACAGACAAAAGTCTCATTTTGTGTGTTCCTGTTAATGGTGATACTTTTTGTTACATTGTGTCATGTTTCTTTTTGACTATTTCCACACAAAATTTGTTGTTATACATAGTTAATACGTTCATTCTTACAAGCAAATGCAGTTAGAACGCGAGTGAGGCGATTAGTCAAGATCTTCCTAAATACAAAAAAAACATGTTCAATGAAACAAGGTTACACCCCGTTACCTAATAACCTCAGTGTACAAAGATGAATAAATAAAGATATAGTATGGAGACAGATGACTGACAGGCGGTCAAATTAAGAATCGCAGTACCATTGCAATGCACTTAGGAATTGGTTTTAATCGGTGCACTTAGATTTACTTAAGATTTAACAGATCTTATTGAATCCTCTGGAACTTTCAAACGCAGCCACAAGCCAGCTCAGTGGGGCAGTACTAGAGAAACAAGAGGCATTAATGTTAGAACTTCTAAACATGGGAATGCACGTCTTTGAGAACTCACACTCTCTAGCAAACTGATAATTCACATTATACGCGTAGAAATGAGGTTCAAGCACAATGCTGTGCATACACACAGTTGCTAAATGAGGCCTCATCACTTTACAAAGCTACTGTTATGAACTGCAACAAGTGAAAACTGGATCAACAAAAATCATTTTAGGGCTGTCAATGGATTCAAAATTTTAATCGCAATTAATCGCATGAGCGTCCTAGTTAACTCGCGATTAATCGCACATTTTTTTAACTGCTTTAAAAAAAATGTCCATGTTGTTAATGCTCAAACGGTATTTGAGACTCGACTACTCCGCTGGTAAACTTAGTTGACATTGTCAGAACATGCAAATGACTTTAGTCTTGTGGAGAGAACCATCTGGAAGGGGCTTGGAAACTCAACTTGCCATTCTTTATCCATTTCTGCTCAAGGAGCTTTGTTTCAGCTAGCCATCCACTCCTGTTCGTGGATGTATTATATCCGTAAGACCCGCTCGCCCGCTCGTTATTAACGCATTCATTTTGACATCCCTAACAATTTTGTGAAGAACACAATGACCCTGAGGCAGATCCGAGATAATGTTCTCACCTGATTGTGCTGGTTGAGTTGGCTACTGAAGGTGACAGTGAGGTTGGTGGCTGCACTCGGGGTATTGTTGCTGGCAAACAGATTTTTGCCATTCTCAAAGGCGCTGCATCTGCGTTTGCATATGTCCATATTTTGGAAGCAGGACTTCACACTGTTAAATAAAAAATAAATATAAAAAGGTCAAATAGGAACAAAGATGGAACCCTGAAATCTAAGTGGCGATGCCGATTTACAGCCAACACAATCATCCCTGTCACAGTCCTACACTTACTGAGAGCTGTGAGGGAAGTGCAGCAGGTGTGTCATGGTAACAAAGGGGTGGTTCAGCGTCTTCATGGGCGTGATCCGTTTGTCTGCGTCTAGCGTCAGCATCTTCTTCAGCAGGTCTATGAACTCGCGCCTGTCAGCCTTCTCTGCCAAGATGTCCGTCCCCTCCAGGTTGGTCATGTTCACCTGCAGGGACAGGAAGTCTGGGTTTGTCAAACCGCATCCTGTTACACCCAACGACATTGCATCAATACTCTGTTAGTAGTGAATGTGCAGACTGAGGGATAGGGCTGCTCGATGAATATCATAATCACAATTATTTTGGTCAATATTGAAATCACGATTATTTAACACGATAACTCATAGACTTTTGGAAAGATGTTGCATTTATTGAACTTAAAGTGCTCATATTATGCTTTTTGGCTTTTCCCCTTTCCTTTATTGTGTTATATATCTTTTTTGTGCACGTTATAGGTTTACAAAGTGAAAAAGCCCAAAGACCACCCCAAAGGGACTTACCATCTCCAACAGAAAACCCTGTTGACAAACTGCTCCAAACAGCTCTATTGTAGTACGTGAACGTCACTTTGTAACACACGTTATAATGCTCGCCTAGCTGCTAGCGTGGCACGCCCTCATACTCTGCTTCTGACTGGCTAGTAGTCCTTACCTAGCTACTGCACATGTGCGACTCCCAACAAAGATGGAACAGAAGTGAGATGCCTCACTCTGTAGCTAAAACAGAGAGCTCAACACACAGGGTGAAAAGAGGAGCTGCAGCAATGTGCAGTACAACAAAACTATGGTGTTTTCTGAAAATGAAACCATGTCAACCTATTCTAGTACAACCTCTAAATACAATTATGAACCTGAAAATGAGCATAATATGGGCACTTTAAAAAAAAAAAAAACACCTTGAACTGTGAAATTTCACCTAATACTTTTCCCGTTGAACTCCCCTTCAGAACACAAGACAAAATAAGAGTTTACTTGCAAAATGTAAATAATCATTTTTCTCAGTTACATTGTTTTTTGGGATCATTAGGAGCCGAACACAAAATCAAAATTTGATTAATTGCACA